>NC_135347.1:955616-1185553 GCF_023851605.1 Tamandua tetradactyla | reverse complement strand
CCTGAGTCTCTTCTGATTCTTCAGGAGAGATTTCTGAATTCCTAAGGCTTTTTCTTTTATGGCAGATATCCCTTTCAACATGTATTATTCTTTATTTATGTTAAAGTCCCCAGTAGAGACTGAGTGCCTTGAGAGCACCCTGTCATGATTTATATAGGATAGGATCTCAAACATTTGAAGATAACAAATCCACCTTTCTTTAGTTTCCCCTCTATATTTTTCATCTTGTCTGTATCAACTGTCAAAAGATAAATGGAAATAAGTTTGCAGATTACAGTGTTTTATTCGGAATACCAAAAGTTTTGCTGGAACAAGGAAGCAAAATCACTTCCAAAAATGGAAGCAGCTTGGAGCTTCTAGGGATGGCAAGAAATTTTTAGAGACATAAAAAGGAAGTTAGCTTGAGTCCTATTAATTGGAGGGGGGTTTGTCCATTTTATAGAGGTGGGTTTAAGGCCTTTATTTTGAGGTTTATTTTGTACTAGGTCAAACATAACTAACTAGAGGCTTGATTTGTTTCAAAATATTTCAAGAAGAAACTCAAGAGGGAGTTCAAAGAGGAAGTAGGTCATGGGGTTTTGTTTTGTTTTGTTTTTGGGTTCTGAAGAATCCCCAGGGCTTTCTCTATACAATTTTATTGCAACAAAGGTGTTTTTTATTTTTAAATGCTTATCAAACAATACGTTAAAACTTTACAGTCAACTCAGTCCCAGCCCCTGTGTTCCCGTAACTGTAGCTACCACTTTAAATTGTACCTAATTTCATTTCTGTAGGAGTTACTTATTATCTGTAAAATTATATTTATCCTGCTTTTTCTTGCTTTAAGAATTTTAAACCTTAGCTCTCAGCTTCCTGTTTTGATGAAAAGAATCGGCTCACTTCTTTACCTTCCCTCTCTTCTTTACTCCCAGCTTTGAATACATATGGCATTCTTTCTAGTGCCTATTTTCAAGCATATGGATCTTTAAATAATGAGGATGTTAGATGTTAGTAACCTCTGCCCTTCACTGCACTTTCTTTCACCTTCCTACCTCCCCATTTTTTCCTTTAATAATGCCATCTTCTTTTTTTCTATTTAGAGCTCTTATTCATTTGACATTTAAGTGCCTGCCTTAAACATGTCTTGTTCCTCCCTCTCTTTTCGAATTACTGTAACTTGATTCCATCGTCCAATCCTTTGGTTATGTGTACAGGTCTCATTGAGAAGGTGATATTTGAGTGAAGCCTTGAAAGAGGTAAGGGAGAGAGCCATGGAGAAAGGCATTCCAGGCACAGGAGTCAGCAGTGCAGAGGTTTTCTGGTGGAAGCATGCCTGGGGCGTGGCTGGAGGAGAGCAGGTGAAGGGGTAAGGTGGGCGTGGCGGGGAGGCAGGAAATAAGATCAGAGAGACAAATCATGACGTGCCTTTTAGCCTATTATAAGTCCGTGGGCTCTGAGAGAACTGGGGAGACGAGGAAGGTTTCCTTTCCCATAATATTCTGATTCTGTTTTATGGACGCTATCTTTTCTCTCTGAAGATATTAATTAAAAGGTTTTGGATTTTGTTTCTGTCCTTTGTTTGTTTTATATTTTCTCCCATTCTCAGAAATCATTGATTTTACTGTCTTGGTCTCTTTCTTTCAGGCTTCAGGCTTTCTTTGAAAGTCTGGCAGTCCTTGGTTGTCAATTCATATTTTAGAATGAGGGACTGAAGGAGCCATCCAGGATCTTGGTACTTCCTTGGATAGGGAGTTGGCACTTAGGCGAGGGACAATCCTTCTCAAAATGGAAGGGGACGTGCCCTCATTCTCTGCATCTATGTTCACTTCTTTTAAATGGTGACGCTGATTGTCACTCGGGTCTGAGAATGGGGTCGGAGAATGAGTCAAGGAGGGTCGAAGATTTCTCGCACACACATCTTTAATTAAACCTAATGTTTTCAGACAGTTTCTCTCTTCCTTCTCTAATGGGCTTTCCATAGTGGGTCTAACACCTCACTGGCTTTCCAGCAAACAGATCTCTGGTCTCTGTTTTCCACTGTTTCCATACTCTAGACTCCAGCGTCCTCTCCTCTGCTGCATGAGTTAATGATGGACTCGCTGCTCTCCATTTTCAAGGGAAATCACTCTTCCGTGGATGCTTTCCCTCCATATTGTAGTAAGGGTATTACTTCTTTTATAAATACTCATTTTAATACGCTTGGAGTGAAAACCCATCTGATTTCATTAAAGGCTCTGCTGAAATCAAAGCTTACTCACTGTGTTTTGGGTATTCCTTTTAACTATCTGCCAGTATGCTTATTGAGGGGGGGAAATGTCTGACATTAACGTTTTATTTTATTATCATGCAGACCCCTAATATTCACTTACTTTTCTAAATGTTTATGACTGTTTATTTAAAATGTCAATTCTCGCATATTGCCAAGACTCTGTGGTGTGTTATTATAAGAACTTTTTTCTAAATGTTTTAATCATCAACCCATTTAAAAATGGTAAAATGTATATACAAACAGCTAATTCACAGGATAGGAAATACAAAAACTTCTTAAATATATGGAAGTGAACTCAGCCTTATTCATAAGAAGAAAAAATGCAAATTATAACTATAATGGGATTTATTTTTTTTACCTATCACATTTGCAAAGATCAAAACATTTGTTAGTCTTTTTTTTTAAACCTCAGAAAATTGTATTAACATTAAGTATAAAAAGGTTTACACCTGTGTATGCTATGCTAAGCCATCTGGAGTGAGGCTTCTTAAAGAAGTTGTCCTTTAGGGTGAAGATTTAGGGGTTTTTTTTGGTCACAGCCTTGTGGAGTCCATGCTCCAGGTCTAGGTCAGGGAGAATTATGCCATCTCCTTTCCCGAAAAAGTGGTTCTCAATAATGCTCAACGAAGTCTGGGCAATCTGAAGGTTCTCGTGACGTAAAGCCTCAATTCTCTCCACGACTCGGAGTTCTTCTGGCAGAAGGTAGAACTGGAGGATCTAAGAGATGACATCAAGGATGATGAGAACGATTTTGGCATCTTGGGCAGTGAGCAAATTCACTAGTGGCTCCAAGTGGACAAGCCGAATCAACTGGTCTGCGGTTCCCCCAGTCAGGAAATTAACCACTCTCCAGGCAGCCTCTTTCTGGACTTTAAGCTCTCCGTTTCTGAGCAGAGCCACTGAGGATGGCAGCGTGCCATAAGCAGCCAGCTGGTGGACGTGTGGGGAGGCCCTGCAGCCGCATTGCGCAGGGCCCAGGCCATCTCTTGGATGGAAGTCGGGGGCTGCCCTGGGGGGCTGGGGCAGGATGCTCTGCAAACCTGTGTCGATGGCCACCTGGGCCTAGCAATCTGTTTCCGTGACAGTGTTCCCCATAGTGCAGAAATAAGGGGACAAGACATTGAGTCCTGAGCTTCTCATACGCTGGACCAGCCTGGGCAGGTCAACCGTTTGGCCGGTATGCTCAGTGCAGCCATCGGTGAGGTAGGACAGTGCCCAGCAGGAATCCGAGAGAACCTCGTTGTCATGGTGCTACAGGAGATACGAGAGGATGGGTAGCATTTGCTTTACTGCTTTGGGGCAAGGGTACGGGCTCTTGTTTCGGCACGGGTTGGACAAGGTCCACGTGATGTTTCACAGAAACGTGCTTGGTATGATTGATGAGACCAGGGACAGCAGATGCTAGATGGCGTTGCTCGAGATAATGATGTCTCTGAACTCTGGGCCATCACCTGCTGTATTACCCAGAGCCCACGTTGCCTGGTCACACATAGTTGAGTTGGGGGGGGGGGGGGACAGGAGCTCCACCAAGGGCTGGATGGCTCCTCCTTTCACAGCAGCTCAGGTCTGCTCCAATATCCCCAAAGCCACGTTGGTCATAGCACAGGCTGCCTAGAACTGCAAGCAGGGGGATGTGATGAGTTCAGGAACTCCACCCCCAGGAAATGAGCCCCGCTTCAATAATCCATTTTAGATGGAGGTTCCTTTCGCAGGACAGCATTTTCTTGGCTGCTTTGTGTAGCCTGGAAACATGGTTCTGCAGCCTGGAGACATGGTTCCGAATCTGGGTTGTTCACTCCATTCATTATTTCATCCAGGGTCAGGCTGACCCCTTTGGCAGGCCCCTCAGAAGGTGGGTCAGGGGAACACTCGGAGGTGTTCCTTCTGTTTAAGGCCTGCTCACCCTTGGGCCTTCCGGAGCTTCAGGCTGACTGCCATCCCCTGCTGCCGCCTCACAGATTCATCTTTGCCTTGGTACTTACATTTCCTTAGCCTCTCTTCTGGAGCTTCTGAAGTAGGCATGTTGACTGGAAGAAGTAAAGTCACCTCTCACAGAGCTACCTAATGTTAGTCATTATTAAAATTGTTATTCCATGTGCAAAGTACTTGGCTAGGCCTTCTAAACTAGTAAAAAAAAATTAACACTTTATTAGTGAGGGTATGTCAACAACTCCCTTTATGTTGTGGGTTTAGGTCATAAAACCTCTCCTGAAGACAATTTAGCAATAGTTCCAAAAACATTAAAGTGTACACCTTTTAACCTAGCAGTTCCATGCCTAGGAAATGATACTATCATTTAGTCACTTAATATACAAAGGACATTTGTTGCAATGTTTTTGTATTTGCAAAAACTGAAATTCGCCTAAATGCCCATCAACAAGGAACAAGTTAAATTATATTTCATCCATTACAATGGGACTCTATGCAGTCATTAAAGAGAATGAGGGAACTGTATTGATAGAGAAAGAGCACCCAAGATACAGTAAGTTGAAAACAAAAAGAAAAGATGAGGTATAGAATAGCATGCTATCCTTTTAGCTTAGAAACTACACATACTCATGTTGTGTGCACAGTCTCACTGGAGAAAATTAGGATGTAAGGGATGCATGGGTGGGTCAGTGGTAGAATGCTTGTCTGCCACATAGGAAATCTGGGTCCAATGCCCAGCCCGTGCACCCAAAAAAAAAAAAGCGCATAGAGGATAGATTAGATTAGATAGGTAAATGTTCAAATTTTAAGATATAGATACACTATTTCAGAGTTGTAAATGGATGGCTGTTCTTGAATTTCTAAAAATCTAGATTGGGAGAGTCTGAGTTTATGAAGTCGGAAAGCCTAGGGGGTCTCCCAGCTCTTCTTATCACCATCCTCAAACCTTGCACCTTCTGCACTCCTCAAAAACGCCCTTCAACATCCTTCTTTTGGTTGCTGTGATTTCTCTCTTGATTTGTACCTTGGCTGCTGCCCAGCAGTCCTTGGAATCGTCTTCAGTCCCTGTAGCCCAGCTCTTTGCTTCCCAGTTATTGCAGCTCTTGCCTGCCAGCCGTGGACCAGCTAGTCAGCAGGCCGACCAAAACAAGGGCTGTGGAGCCTCAGGTCTTGGCTTTCCATACGGGCAGCACGCTACCTTTCACAGAGGTAGCCCTGACCCAGCAAATCCCATCGTAGGACTTTATCCTATGGAGATCCTCTCATGAAACATCCCTTTTCTTCACATCACTTCTAAGCCTTCATTGGTCAAAACTGGTGTTCGAAAATGATGATCTAAGTTTTTGTTGTTTTGTTTTTAAATATTTTTATTGAGAAATATCCCCACACGTACAGTCCAACCGTATTATACAATCAGTGGCTCACAATATCATTGCATAGTTGTTTATTCATCACTATGGTCATTTTTAGAAAATTTCCAACACTAGGGAAAAGAAATAAAAAGAAAAAAAAGGACTCATACATCCTATCCCCCTTATCCCTCCCTCTCATTGACCCACAGTATTTCAATCTACCCAGTTTTTTACCCTTTATCTCCTATTATTTATTAATTTTTTGTCCTTTTTTTTTTTGTAACTCATCTGTCCATATCCTGGATAAAAGAAGCAGATGATCAAGGTTGTGTTTTAATGGTAGTGGGTATGAAACTGTCCCCATCCTTCCGCCACAAGGGAGCACAGTGCCATAGCTTTGTATGCCTTAGTTTAGACTCATTTAACTTTATGGTAGACTCAAACAATGGGCCACCACTAGAATTAGAAAGGAGCACACTTCCTGGACCCATCCACAAATGAAGTCTTTGTTTTCATTCACCTGACATGGGGCTTAATCATAGTTTCTGCCCAACAAGCTGCTTATTTACCTGGATCCATAGATGACAACTGCCTGAATACCATACAGTACACGCTGGGCAGGAGGAGCAGAGCTCTGGACTGCGAGATTGGTGTTCCTGGAGGTAGGAGTGTTGAATTCACGTTCAATTCTGCCTCACCGAGACCACCTCCAAAATGCTAACTCTGAAAAACTGTGAAACCCAAATTAAGATTTGACCAGACTAAGGAAGTCTGGGAAGTTACAAATGTTGGTCTGTTGATAGAGATTGTCCAACCTGTTTTGTTTTGTTTTTTAATTATTATTTATCGATTGTGTAATAGTGTGTGGCAGTGTTTTATTGAAACCAGCGCTTCCTGGCTGGTAATAAAAATACTGTGCCCTAATAGCAAAGCCAGGCATGGTTCCAAACATTACTGTGTCACTGCTCTAAAATTCTATGGAAAAGTGTTCTAGGCCCATAACTGTTGGTTCAATTAGATTGAAGATAGAAGAATAACCTGCAAAGGCCAAGTGAAGATAGGATCTCTCTGTGTTCCCAGCAAGTCCTCTATTGCTACTTTGGACTTATTTATACCTGTCGGCTGACGTGACTGTCACAACTTTCAGGCTCTAAGCATCCTCCCGGGAGGGACTATTTGTTCAAAGAGGAGGATATTTTTTTTTTCAGTTGCCTCTCTGAAAGGGCTTTGTCTTCTGGTTGAAAAAAAGTCTGATTTCCTTATTTCATTGATAAAATGAAACCTGTATTATTTTCATTGACAGTAACTTTAAAGTTACAGAGAGGCCTCTGCTATCTGCATTCTATGCAGCAGTTGCAGGCTGAGGAGACTGCACAGGTGTCGGACATATGCGAGAACGATCCTGCCTGTGCTGGCAACTGACCTGCTTGAGCGTACATTGCACTTTATGAAAATAAAGTCTTAAAAGTGAATTGGTCTGTAGATGGATTTCATATCCTCTTTGAAGCACTACATCATTAATCCCACATCAGTCAACGTATATAAATGAGCCATATGAGGAATATCTGAGACAAGGGCTGTGGGGAGAAAAACAAACAAACAAACAGAAGTTCCCTGTCTTTTTTTTTTTTTTAATTTTTATTAATAAAATTGATCAGCATACAATGTGAACATTCTTAACGTACAAACATTCCATGCTTGTTGTGTAATCAGTGGCTCACAATATCATCATCACATAGTTGTATATTCATCACCGTGAACATTTCTCAGAACATTTACATCACTTCAAAAAAAGAAATAAAAAGAAAAAGCTCATACATACCACACCCCTTTCCCCTCCCTCTCATTGACCACTAATATTTCCCTCTATTCAATTTATTTTAACATTTGTTCCCCCTATTATTTATTTATTTTTAATCCATATGTTTTACTCCTCTGTCCATACCATAGATAAAAGAAGTATCAGTACAAGGTTAGAAGTTCCCTCTCTTAAGGAGCCTGGTCTAATAGTTCGATTAGGTGAGCTATTTGGATGAAGAAAGTGAACAGTCCAAAGCAGTGTTTGATGAGGTGCCTAGCGAGCTGTCAACCCTCAGCCCCTAGGAGACTGTGGGCGACAGAAAGCGTCGTGGAGAATGTGCCTCTCAGAGGGAGGGGCAAGCAAGGAACCAGTGCTGAAGAACAAGGGACAGGGGGTAGAGGATATCTAAAAGAGGTTATTTTTACTTGAGCCTACTCATATGTTCCATCAGCAAGATATTGGGGTTTTTTCATTGTTCTTGTTTGGTTTGGTTTTGTAATTTTCTTGTGGTAACATATTTCCCATTTTAGCCCTTAAATGTGAACTTCAGTGGCATTAGTTCCACTCAATGTTGTGCCTCCATGAAGCAATAACTCCCCATTCTCTCCCATCCCCCAGTGGCATCTAGTCTACTTTCTGTCTCTATGGATTTTCTGGAAAGATGTGTTGATGGCATGATACAGACACATGCACCGTGGTCTTTTCAGCAGTAAGTGAGGGCATTGGGACCACACACACTGTTAAGCAAACAGTGCCCTCCCCAAAGGCACCGTCCACAAAGGGGTGAGGCCAGGAGGGGATGAGGCCCAGCCCCAGCCCTGTTGACTTTGCATCTTGGTGCTAAGCTTTTCTGCCCAGAATGAGGGGCACCTTTTCTCTGCCCAGCGTCTGTGAGCAGGGCTAAATCCAAGCAGAGGGGTGCCTTTTCTGAGAAATTGTCACTAGGAGTGATGCCAGACAGCCCTGGGGGTCCTCAGAGAAAGTGAGACTTCACCAAGGGCAGATGCTGTGAGGGTCCTTCACTCAGTCACAGGAAAGAATTCAAGGACGAGTCCGTGTGTACAGCCAAATAGTTTAATAAACTCGATGCCAGAGAGCCCTGGGAATTCTCAGAGAAGTGGAGACCTCGACCAGGGGCTGACGCCATGAAGGCTCTTGACTCAGCTGCAGGAAAGAACTCAAGGATAGTCAGTATGTGCAGCCAAAGATTCCGAAGACAAAGTCAGTGTGTATAGCTCAGAACTTTAGTGCGTGGCTGAAGTACACCTTCGAAGGGAGTGAGTATGGGTGTTCTCCAAAGGAGGAGAGGTGCTCTGAGGTTGGGATTCCTGCATTATGAGGACTTGGAGGGGCCCTTCCCTCTCTGGTTGTGCTAATAAGGCACTGATGAGCTGCCCTTTTCATTGGTTCTTCTCAGATGCTGAACTGAGTGAGGGCTGGGTGTGCGCATACCAAAAGGAGCTTCTTGTTATGGGCTTAGGGCCACTTCCCCTCTCTGCTTCCCCCACCCCACCCAGCTCCTTCCCTGCCTCAGGAGTGCTTCACTTTTTGTACACAGAGGTGCTGTATAGGACAGCTGCAGCTCTGCCTCTAAATTGTAATCTGACACTGAATAAGTCAATATCTGAATAAGTGCGGCTGAGATGGATTATTGACGTTCCATAATGAGTCTCCCTACATAAAGATGGGCCTTAAGTAGATTCCTGCCTGTTGATTTTGAAGATTAAGCATGGGGTGTGTGTGTGTGTGTTTGGGGGGAGGGAGAAAGTAGAAATGCAGTAGAAGGTCTTTCAACAGTTCTTAATTTTTGAGTCCAAAAACTAAAAAACTTGATGCTAAGTTTTAATAGAGTTCTCTTTATTTTAAACCGAACAGTGTTTTCCTAATATTTCAAGGCATTCCATGTTCCTTTTGCCACATAATACAATTCAGTTATGGACTGAGTCCTCTAATGTACTCCAGTGCTTTAAGTACTTACGAGCAGAACTAAAGAAAGCCCAGGCCTCTGTCCTCAGATATTTATCTACTTAGGAAAAGAGAAATGCTAACCATAAAAGGAGAGCATTGACTGTTCATAGGGTTGATTCAGTATTGGATACCTTGTCAGGTATATTTTTGATTTTGACACAGTAAGTCTCCAAGTGTTACCTGGAATTTTCATAGGCTGGGTAAGTGGTAAGCAAGCAACCACAAATGCTTACACTAACGCAACATTTCCCACCTGTGTGGTCATTTTCAGGTGAATTAGGATTAAAATTAATCACTTACAGCAATGCCATTTTAATGTCTTACTTTGTACTCAGCCACCATGGAGTCTTCACATCCGCAGGGGTATATATTTTGTAAGTCTTTTGCTGGGCGGGCTGACACCAAAAGTCTGACCCATGGATAACACACTTTGTCTTCCCTCACCACGTTCCTTCCTTCCTCTGCCTTCCACAGTGGAAATGGCTAAAGGCCTCTGTTGTGAGAGGTCTGCCACTGCCAATTGAGGGAGGGCATCCCAAAGTCACACTCCGCCTCTGTTCATTAGCCGTTCAATGCACACACCCTCTTGCCTCTCTTTCCTTTCTATTCCCTCTTTTATCAACTTCAGCCTCATTGTGATCAAAGCTATTGATCACAACTATATACAATTACTATCCTAGACCTTGTGGTCAATATGAAGATGAGTAAAACTCTCACACCATCCTAGAACTGTCAAGTTGAAGAGCTAATAAGGAGGATGGATGGATGGATGGATGGATGAATGGATGGATGGAAGGAAGGAAGGAAGGAAGGAAGGAAGGAAGGGAGGGAGGGAGGGAGGGAGGGAGGGAGGAAGGGAGGGAGGGAGGGAGGGAGGAAGGAAGGGAGGGAGGAAGGAAGGAAGGAAGGAAGGAATATTGGATGGATGGATGGATGGATGGATGGAGAAACATGGAGATTAAGAGAACTAGTGTAAATCGTGGGTTATAGTTGCTAAGTGTGCCCAAAGATAGAAATGAATTTGAATCCCAGCCCAGACAGAAACTAGCTGCATGACCTTCTGAGAGCCTCAGATCCCTCATCTGCAAAATGGAGGTAATAACGCCTTCCTAGCTTGGGTTACTGTGGATATTAGAGACTGGGTATGTAAACTGCGCAGCACAGTGCGTGGTTAAAACAACAAAGTGGGACTCAGATAACTACCACAAAAGGCGATAAGTGACATAAGAGAAGTACAAACACCGGGCTGTGGGGTTTCCCAGCAGGAAGGCTCACACCTGGCAGGAGGCTGCACGTGAGCGTGCGCTGGATCCTCCCAGCCTCCAGGTGATCCACCGCCCCAGCACACGGCCAGGCAGGGCCCACGGGGTACAGACTGGGTGGCCGGGCACAGAGGAACCCAGCAAGTCCCGGCACAGAGGGATATTTACAGTGAAGCAGGCCTGACCTGCAGCTCCTGCCCTCATAGCCCCAAGAGGGGTCAGAATGGGGACTTGGAAAGGGCACGGCTGTCAGCGTTGACTTAGCCTGTCGGTGAGGGTTGACGGTCATCCCACTCTCCGGAAAGTGTGGTTCCTTTGTCGTTTTTCCTCCCACCCCCAGCCTGGATGTCTAAGGTGAAGCGTTTTTCCTTCTTCTCCAGCTCCGAGGCTGAGAATGGTGTGGAGGAGAAAAGGAAGGCCTGCAGGTCACCAACAGTCCAGTCTCCAACCCTGTCCAGCGAGGCTGAGTCTCCAGACCAGAAAAGAATCATTTGCCTGCGGTGAGTCCCCATGTTAACCCTCTTTGTTCTTTTTCCCTTTTGAAAGAAAACAGGTTGCTGGGAGGACTTGTTGTTTTATGGTGGTTGTTAAGACTAAGAAGCTATTATAGGCAAAAATATATACATACCCCTAAGAAAGAAGAGGGAGTGTTTTCATTGACACCCATGGACTAGAGCTTGAATTCCTCTCACCTCTCCATGGCAGCATCTTTTTGTTTCCTGCCCTGGGCTTCTGCAGGAATGTTGGCCCTTTCTTAAAGCGCTCATTTTGCCCACTCTTAGTCCAAGATTTGCAAAGTGCTGGGAAGGCTGGCCGGTTTGCTCAGGGGGCCTGCCTGGGGTGGAGTGCCTGCTCAGCCTTGGGGCTTGCACCCCTGGTGTCTCCCTTTCCCAGCAGCCGCTAAAGCAGTGGAGAAGCTGTCCCTAGTCTCACAAGGGCTGGTGTTGGAAGGGAAGGTAGATTTAGTTGTAGAAGTGTGTGGGGACATGGGGGAAGGAGTGGATTTTTTTTTTAATTTTTTGTCTTTTATTGACATATATTTTATATTCACATACCATGTCATCATGGAAGGAGTGGTTTTGAGGTGTGTAGCTCTAGTACCCTCACTCTGGGAGGCAACAATTGGGTGCTTTCTTCCACGTAAAAGGAAGAAGTAGAGATTTAAAGTCGCTTTTCAGCCCTTGAGAGAGTGGTTAAACCAATAGTCAGTTAGGGGTAAATGTTGCTCTTTATCTATACTGAGTAGAGAGTGATTGCCCTCCTTCCCCCATTACGAGAGCTGTTAGAGGGGTTACCTTCTGTTTCTTTTGGCCTCTGTTAAGGGATTGATTAAATGACTCCTGTTCTTCTCTGCTTTCCTGGCTATTCAGCCTATACCTTCTCTCCAAATCTGTCCTTCTTTCAGGACCAAGTGTAGGTCTTACCTCTTCCCCCAAGCTTTTCTTTTCTGACTGCAACTCCCAACCATGTCCCCATCTTCTCTGCATGCCTGTCCTGTGGCATTTCGCTCACAGCCATTCCCCCAGAGTAGTTTCCTATCAGAGCATCCTGCCTCACGCACCAAGCCGTTACCTCCACCAAGGCCCAAAGCTTGACGTTTCTTTTGTCTTCCACCACTGTTGACTGGCTACAGCGGGCACTTTAAAAGCGCTGTTGGTTTTACCCCAGCTTCCCTGGACTACGAATGAGGCTTTATGTGCTCATCGCCAGGGCTGGCCTCATGAATGTGTGATCTGTGCAGTAGCCCGGGCCCCTGCGCTTGGTTTAATGCTCAGCTGTCACTGTCTTGAAATTCTGCATAGTTTGAAAATAAGGGGACTTACATTTTTATCTTGCACTGGACCCCCAGTCCTGCTCAGAATCACCTGTGGGAAATGCGACTGGCACGAGAAGAAATCAATACTGTATGCATAAGCACCCACCCCCATCCAGAGGTCAGTGCTATGCAGACAAGCCCCTGTACTGCTTATGCCTATTGAATTATCAAGGTGGAAACAACCTATTTATCACATTTGTTTATCCCCGTGGATTCTCAGAAGTTTTAATCATTTTCTCAACAGTTCCATTAGCATTTATCAACTTGAATCAGTAGAGATGATAAATTCAGATTAGTGAATAATACAAATAATGTGTAATGTGAATTTTTAAAACAAATTTTATTTTCAAGTAGAGTATAAATGTTTACTGATTTTCAAAAAAAAAAACCCTGGAGTTTAAAGGGAATTTGTATCTGTGAATAGGTTAACTAGTCTATAGCTGAATCAAAATTCACTTACCATTCCTGAAAATCAAGGAGGGGTATACAGCGACAGTCTCTGATGGAGGCCGGGGACTGAATTAGCAAGCCTGAGGTCTTTGATCACCTTGACATTTCAGGAGAGGGCCAGATGAGCCCCTGATTAGAAGGAGTTCATGAGAGCTCTGAAGACGGCGAGTAGAGATTTGCAGACCTTTGTTGTAAAGGGGCCACAAACGTCAATTGGACGAAATTAGGCATTTCATACTCATATGCCTTGAACCATCAGGAGGGTGACATAAATGAGTGAAGTGCTAGGATATGGTGGAGAATGTAGAGAATAAAGAGTAAAAGTCCTCTCTAACAGTATCCTAATAAAAAGAAAATTAATAATAAAAAAAAAAATTCACTTACCATGAAATGCTGAGAGGTATTTTGTGATTTTTTAGCTCCACGGAGTTGGGAACTGTTAGGGATTGGAGGGGCCTAGAACATCGCAGGGTTCTTCATTTCACAGCTGGGAAAACCAGAGCCTAAATTCTCCCACACTTCAGTTATTCCTATTCGTCAGCCGTGTCTGTAGACCATCTGAACAACTTCAGATTCTTCTTAATACGTTTTTAAGCTGAGCCTCATTCTGTGGAGTAATGTGAAATCATGGATTTCATATGCCATTACCCCCAGTAAACAATAAAAAACAAGTACATAATTATATAATAAAACTTGTCTGTCTATACACCGCTAAAAGTCATGCATGCATTCCACTCCGAAATGACTGTTTTTCGCTGTAGGGCAGAATTCATACGTCTGAGATAGAGGGTGGGGGCTGGAATCACCTTAGGAGGGAGTCCCGGTGCTCTGACCCTGTCCCTAAGAAACGACTCGCTTCCACACAGGCTCCTCTTTTTTTCCTATTTTCACGTCTACCCTTTCCCCAGTCTGAGACGGGTTGTGTTGTCGTGGTTGTTATGGTATTTTTGTTGTAGTTGATACGTTTTTGGTTTTTTTCTGAGATGTTTTTGTCTCTGTTTTCCTCCTACCCAATTCCAGCTCATCGTGTAGACCCAGCACATTAAACCCACACATTTCTTCTCTTACCTCTCATTAGACATGCTGTCTCTCTGTCTTCTCCTGACTCCCACTGTTTTGCTGCTGAACCATGTACTACCTCTTAAAAATATCTCTGATGAGCGCCCAGACTCCTAAAGGAAGAAGATTCTCTTGGATACCCTGAGGCATTTCACACAACGCCCCGCTCTACTTACACTTGTTAAAAATTAATAAAATTCTGAAACGAAAATATCTTTGATTGAGTTAGAGCTGCAATTTTATTTAATAATTTGCCTCCTGCACTCCTCTTTACACTCATTAAAATAGTTCTAAAATGATAAAGTTACTTTCACAACTCAGTGGTTATTTCTCCCTTCCAAAATTTACCGTTTCTGCAACTTGAGATTACAGCCTGCTGAAATCATTCCCACTTCCTAAATACCTGCTATGTCCTTAGAGTATTAGGAATGATTATTGATGTCTAGAGGAGAAAAACGAATGTCAGGATTTCTCATGAGACGGTGTAGTAATCAAGGTTTACTACAATAAAACTCTAATGAAGTGGCATAAAAAGTTTCATCTTATAGAGTCTCTGGATTTTCTTTTTTCAGGTCAAAATCCAGTTTTGATGGTGCCTCTTTAGTCAGTGATAAGAATGACTGTAAAGCAGAAAGCAAAAATGACTCCAAAACTGAACGGAAAAAGTCTTCGTCTTCCAGCCAGGTAATCTGGGAATGCAGTGTCTCAGGATGACCGAACTATCGGGGCCAGTGGGAAAAAAAGAACCCCCAAGTATGCAGCTTTCTTCTGATCAGAACTAATGAAAACATTGGTTTTTAATTATATAGAAGAACAGATAGGCTGCAGTTCCTTTCATCACTTTATCAATACTGTATTTCACAACTGACCTTTCAGCACACACTGAGTGTTGTGTTAGGCTGTGACCCCTGGCTTCCACAAGTACCCACAGAGCAGGGACTAACACAGAGTCATGTGCTTGTCTAAACATTAGCCAGGACGAGGACAAATATGATATTCTTGCATTAAAATTAAAGATGCAGGCAAGGCCTGAACAGAAAGCCATCTGCCTTGCCTCGGGCAGTCATGACTGTCCTCCAGAAGTAATTCTGGTTCTGTTCTGAAATATGCCCATATAATAATAAGGCTCAGTTCTCTGTCACAGAATGTGATGCATTTAGTGGAACCAGGTATATATATAAATTTTTTTTTTGACACTTCACCCCTAAGTACTTCAACACATGTCTCCTGAGAAGTAGAACAAAAACTGTTGATACCCAACAACCCCTTCCGACATGAAAAAGTTAGAATGGGCATATCCCCAATAACCCCAAAAAAGTTGGTGAAAGATCAAAGGTGATGGTAGAGCTATACAGAGAAGGTCAGGTTTAACAAATGAGTATGAGTGCTGAATCATTAAACTGATATTTCTTTTAGCCTCCAGTACCTTAGAGCAGCTGGAAATAAAAACCTAAAATTATGGAATTGTAACCCATACCAAACTCTGAAATCTGTTCTACAACTAATTGTTGCAAGGAACTTTGATGTTTATTGCTTTTATGGATATAAGTTATTTAAAGAGAAGGAGTATGACAGAGAAGATAAGATTTTACAAATGAGTATGACTGCTGAATCATTGTATTGATATTTCTGTTGTCTCCAGTTCTTGGAGCAGCTAGAAGAAAAAACAAAAAATCGTGGACCTGTCACCCATACCAAACTTTAAAATCTGTTCTATAAGCACTTGTTAAAATATACTTGGAAATTTATTGCTTTTTGTACATATGTTATATTTCACACACACACAAAAAAATAACAACAAAAAACTATTGATACCCTCAAGAAATTTAAACAATAAATGTGCAAAAATATTATTACTAGAAATTCCATATTCAGTTTTCACAGTAGTCCCACTAATGAACATCCTTTTAAAAAGTTTCTTTTCTTATTCAGGATCTAATCAAGAATCATATACCACATATATTTGTGAGGTCTCTTAATTTAGATCAGTCCCCTACCTTTTTTGCCTTTCATTATATTGATATTTTTGAAGAGTCCATAGGCTGGGATTTTTTTTTTCACTCCCTATTTTTTGTTTTTATTTTTTTTCTGTGTTTCAGCAAATTAATCAGTCCACATGCATGGCAATAATATTTAGAGTCTGAAAGCCACAGCTCTGTTTGCATTGCTTCCCAGAAGATAAATGGTGTTCAACAAAATGTGGAAAAAATGGTTATGCCTGTCATCTTTCCCAAATATGCTTTCTTCCTTTTTATCAGATTTAATCAAAGTTTGTACGTGTGTGTTTTCTCTCTTTGAATACAGAAAGAGTAAGTTTTCATGACTCCAGTAATTCACCATAGGCTGGGATGTTTTTAAATTAACTATGCATCCAACGCCCACTATAGCCATTGAAGTCAAAATCTCAGTACAGCCCTCATACAATACTTAGCTTTAATCAAGGTGACTTTGTGGGGGCAGAATGTACTCCTAGGAAGCAGATGAAGTAATTTACTTTATATAAGGCATTTAGCTATAAAATAGCTGATTTGTGGGGAATGTCTCTTGTCTTAAAGACCTGGCCTGTAGCTCTTCTTTATGGCAATTAGTAGGGCCAGTTTCTCCGTGGAGACGTCTCCTAATTTGGATTATGAAGGCCTATTTGTGCCGACCTGTTCGTTCTCCTTATGAGACTTTTTTCATCAAAAGCGTTCTATGGGGCACAGGGGCCCTGTGAAAGGAGGACCCAGAGCCTTCCCTTAATAGCTGTGTGTCCTTTAAGTAACAACCTCCTAATCTGTAGGATGAGGACATCAGGTTCACAGGGTTATTGTGAGGAACAGTATCTGTGAAAGCATTTTACAAACTGTAAATTGCTGCCTACACATGGCTGCTGTCAATTGTAGAAGCAGATGCCTTGAGAATGCAGTATTTCAGACTCATGGGCCCTGCCCTTGAGTTAAGTGGTTAACTCAGCTGGAGAGTTAAGTTGTTGTGTGACATTCCACTTGTCTTGATGGTACTCTACCCCAACACTGGCTAAGGAAAAACATTCGTAAGAATAGTAAGGCTGTAAGTTCTTTAGAACATCATCTCACTTAAGCTGATGGCACCCCTATGAGATAGGTACTATTTTGTCCTGTGGCACAGAAGAGAAACCATCGTCCAGGTCATACACTGAGTGGTAGAACAAGATTTAACCTCAGGTTCATCAGACCACAAAGCTTTCAACCACTATCAGTCTCCTCATCTGACTCGCCTGTGTCACTGGTCCCCTGAGCTGCAACTCCTTCCCTTGTGAGACTCCTTAGAATTTCATCTCATATCTTAGGGACATTCTTGTCCTAATACCTCAACAAAAATTGACTACCAGCTGCATTCTTATTACAGATTTATACTCAACAAGGAGTTACTACCCTGGTTGGGAGATGAAACTTTTGTGCTCTGCTTTCAACTGGTTTCATTGGGCTGTATTGGAGATAAGATGAGAGAGAAGGAATTCATGAAGATAGTATTAAGAGAGGGGAAATGTCTTATTTAATTGAAATTGAAATTGAAAAGTGTGGTGTTTCACACAAAACAGTGAAAGCAGCAATGCCTGTGTTTTCTCATTGCAGTACAAGGCAAATATGCACTTTCACAAGTTGTTTCTCAATGTCCCAACGGAGGAACCACTGAGGCAAAGTAAGTTCTGACCTGTTCTTATTTTTTCATCCATATATTTGAAATGATGCTGATTAGTTTTGGGGGAAAGAGGAGATGTGGTCTGGAGACTTGCCCATTGGAACCCATTCCAAGGGGAATGGGTTCCTGCAAGTCATGGGGTAAAAATAATGCCAGCATCACTCAGCTCTCACCGAGGGCCTTAAAGGGTGAGAGTAGAATGGGAAACTGAATCTCTCCATGGGATATGGGGTAATACAAGACGATTCCAGAATAAGGTCCTTGCCCGCCATAGTCTCTGCTGAGATGAAAGTGACTGGATTCAATGTAACAATCTTGGGGCAAAAATGGTCACTAGAAGTAAACTAAAAGGGAACACGAATCTAAGTTGGCGGATATGTGGAGTACCTGTAATACACAGTGTGATGATCACGCCCAACCACCTTCCCCAGCTCACCAGGTAAGCTCCTCCTCCCTGCCCAGTGGTTTGGAGAGGGTCACCAGGTTCCGTTCTAGCCTCTCTCAGCACACAGAGATTCAGGCAAGATGCTGGACTCCTCTCCTGACCTCCAGGGAGGAAGGTGGGGGCCAAGTGCTCTTCCCCCCGGGAGACCTCGTATTTTCAAAAGAAGTCATCGGCAAAAATTCCAGGGAGGGAGGGGCAGGAGCACTAATTCTAGCATATACCTTCCTACGGAGAGGAAATTTTTGGAAAAAACCATTCTTGATCTCTCATGAGGAATGGTAGACTTGCCTTTCCATGTTGATTTCCATTTGTATCCTAAAGTTTGTACGACTTTGATTTAAACAGCAAACAAACTCTAATCCTAGCCACTGTCCTCCACGAAAGATGACTGTGAAAGAGGTGACAGAATTTTAAAAATATATATGTGTATTATCTATGCGCATCCCTAGAGTTATCAAATATATATTTATTTATTTTATAAAAATAAATATATATATATATATATAATTTTTATTTTGAATGGAAATTCTAAATGATGTTATACCTGTAAATATTTTCCCAGGCTTTACATGTGCTCTTCAGAAAGAAATACTGTACCAAGGAAAGCTCTTTGTATCAGAAAACTGGATTTGTTTTTATTCCAAGGTCTTTGGAAAAGACACTAAGGTGGGTATAATTTTTTTAAAAAAAGAAAGAAAAGAAGGAAGCTAACCCTGCAATTGATTATGTATTGTGAATATTAATAATTTTTGATTCTGTGATATTTATACAAATTTGATCATTATATAAAGTTTCCTTTGTTGTTAAGTTCCAAAGTTTACAAGTTCTAAATGTCTGCAGATGATACTAACTCCTCTTTTTTCCTTAAATGACACTATTTCATTTATTCCCTTATACACATATACATGTTCCTCTTCTACAACCATATTTTAAATGCTTTTTATCCCAAATATTCACAAAGAACACTCAAAATTTTTCCAAGGGAGGGCATATCATAATTTGTTTCAAAGACCTACAACAAAACCAAAGTAAATCTTTGACATAATTATTAATTTTTACATCTTATTTATGCCAGTTAACATCAAAGATGCCTGGGAAAAGGAATGTATATATATAAGCTATTAGTGTACATTCACCAGCATGAAATGAGCAGGAATTGGACATTTAAGGCCTCGCCTGGGGAAGTCACATGCCCACAATCCCTTGTGGGTTCTGATATTACATCTTTTCATTAAGCACACCTTTGGGGAGTGGAGTCCCATGACAGTTTGAGTTATTAGGGTGAGTAGCCTGAAGGAATTGGCAGTCTTCCTGAGGTACTGTGCCTAAAATGAGAACCTTAGGATAATGGTATAAGAAGCAAAAAGATGATTTCACCCCACTGACATTCTTTTCCTTCAAGCTTTGATGTCACATCAGAGTTTTTTCAGGCCACCACAAGAAGGAGTCAGAGAAACTTCTTGGGGTTCTGGGACTTCAGTGAGTTTCCAATCATTCTGATTCATGATTATGAATAAGCAATTTCTATACTGATGAAGCAGCTGGAAAAAGAGTGATAGGTTTTATTTAAACATTCTCGCTAAGAAGCTTAGCCTGTCTATAGGGATACCTAAGAGTTATTTCCACAGAACCTCTTTTGTTGCTCAGTTGTGGCCTCTCTCTCTCTTTTTTCATTCTGTAAATGAAACCATTGCCCTCCTCCTCACTGGATATCCAGGGGTGAAAGTCTCCCTGGAAATTTGGGAGATGACTCCCAGGGATGAGCCTGCGCCTGGCACTGTGGGATCAACAATGCCTTCCTGTCCAAAAGGGGGAAAAGAAGTGTAACAAATAAGGTATCAGTGGCTGAGAGAGTTCAAATGGAGTCGAGAGGGTGCTCCAGAGATCACTCTTTTTTTTTATTTAATTTTTTTTTTAATATAACAATGAACAAACAAAAACATTCTTAACGTATGGTCATTCCATTCTACATATGTAATCAGTAATTCACAATATCCTCACATAGCTGCATATTCATCATCATGATCATTTCTTAGAATATTTACATCAATTCAGAAAAAGAGATAAAAAGACAATAGAAAAAAATTACCCTCCCTTTTATTGATCACTAGCATTTCAATCTACTAAATTTATTTTAACATTTGTTCCCCCTATTATTTTTAATCCATATGTTTTACTCATTTGTCCATAGGTAGATAAAAGGAGCATCAGACACAAGGTTTCCACAATCACAGTCACACTGTGAAAGCTACATCATTATACAATCATCTTCAAGAAACATGGCTACTGGAGCACAGCTCTACATTTTCAGGCAGTTCCCTCCAACCTCTCCACTACACCTTAACTAAAAAGGTGGTGTCTATATTATGTGTAAGAATAACCTCCAGGATAACCTCTCAATTCTGTTTGGAATCTCTCAGCCACTGACACTTTGTTTCGTCTCATTTCTCTCTTCCCCGTTTTGGTTGAGAAGGTTTTCTCAATCCCTTGGTGCTGAGTCCCAGCTCATTCTAGGATTTCTGACCCACGTTGCCAGGAACATCCATACCCCTGGGAGTCATGCTCCACGTAGAGAGGGGGAGGGGGGTGAGTTTGCTTATTGTGTTGGCTGAGAGAGAGGCCACATCTGAGCAACAAAAGAGGTTCTCTGGGGGTGACTCTTAGGCCCAATTTTAAGTAGGCTTAGCTTATCCTTTGCGGGGTTAAGTTTCATATGAACAAACCCCAAGACTGGGGGCTCAGCCTATTGCTTTGGTTGTCCCCACTGCTTGTGAGAATACCAAGAATTCTCCACTTGGGGAAGTTGAATTTTCCCCCATTCTCACCATTCCCTGAAGGGGATTTTGCAAATACTTTTTACTCACTCTTCAAATCACTCAGGGATTTATTAGGGCATCACTCTGGACAAACATACAAAATCTTATGCCCGGGAGGGCCATGGTGGCTCAGCAGACAAGAATGCTCACCTGCCATGCCAGAGGACCCGGGTTCGATTCCCAGTGCCTGCCCATGTGAAAAAAGACAAAAAAATCCTATGCCCTACTCAAGGTTCCATGTACTTACAGTGTTCAATTAAGTTGTCCACATAAGTTGTATTAGGAATTGCACTAGTCAAAATATAAATTTTGTTTCAAATAAACATTTTTTGCTTTAGTCTCACACAGAAGTTAAAATTTTAAAATATTAATTACCATCTATTTTCAGCACCCTGAAGTAATGACATTCCTTTTTTCTTCTTCATGCAAAAACATTTTTAAATTTGTACATTTAGTCACTATCATTACACACTCTAGACATTCCTAGATTATACCATCTCAGTCTTTATCTTCTTTCTTTCTGATTTCATTTGTTCCCCCAGCCCTCCTCCCTCTATCATTCTCACATTCAGCTTCATTCAGTGTTCTAACATAATTGTATTACAGTTAGGTAGTATTGTGCTGTCCATTTCTGAGTTTTTACATTCAGTCCTGTTGCACAATTGGCATCCCTTCAGCTCCTTGGAGGTCACTCTTATGCAGACTTCAATTAGACATTGCTACCTACCATAACTTGCTAAACCCCAACCAAAACCATTCCTGCCAATCCTAAAGAACACCT
Organism: Tamandua tetradactyla; assembly: GCF_023851605.1. Lineage (NCBI taxonomy): Eukaryota > Metazoa > Chordata > Mammalia > Pilosa > Myrmecophagidae > Tamandua > Tamandua tetradactyla. The sequence continues at coordinate 1,163,963 of NC_135347.1, read as the reverse complement.
AGGGCATTCATTATATAAGATTCCACAAAAGTTCCATGCACTAGGATAACTTTCCAGAAACCTACAACCTCCAAATGGGTCCCTGGACTAGACAAGTCCTGAAATGCAGAGGGGCCAGCCCTTCCAGAATATCAGCTAGCTCCATCCCCCTCTCCCATATTACTGACAGTCCCTTCCAACATGAAAAAGTTAGAATGGGCATAGTCCAAATGCCCCTAAAGAGTGGAATAGAAAGATTAAAGGTGATGGTGGAGTTACACAGAGAAGGTAGGGTTTAACGAGTATGATTGCTAAATCATTAAATTGATATTTCTTTTAGTCTTCAGTATCATAGAGCAGCTAGAAGTAAAAATTGTGGAATTGTAACCCTTAAAATCTGTTCTACAACTAAGTGTTGTAATGTGCTTTGAAACTTACTGCTTTTTTGTATATATGTTACTTTTCACACTTACATACACACACACACACACACACAAAGTATCAAAAGGCTTCCTAGATGTTGCTGGTTCTTCTAAACCGATGCAGATGTACTCAGAAATGATGATCATGCAGCTATGTGATGATGTTAAGAATTACTGATTGCATATGTAGAATGGAATGATTTCTAAATGTTGGGTTAATTTCTTTTTTGTTGTTAATTAAAAAAAAAAAAAGGGCTTCCTAGAAGTGTGTGTGTGTATATATATATATATATGCTCCCTAAAGCAACTGGCAATCTTATAGAGACCATTTAACAAATAACAAATATAACAGGAAAATCTTTATTTTGGTGATGTTAGGTAAGCAGGCCAATATACCATTCTTTAAATCGCATAGTTATTTTATAATGTTCCTTTACGATATAGGGTTTTGTTTATATAAATAATCTTAGATTCTTACTTTTATCTGAATCTGTGTAATGCAAAGCAATATTAAACAGCATCCCACCAAATTTTTAGATTTCTGGATTATAAGAACTGGTTTGTGGAAAGGGAAGGGGATGAGTAGTACTGATCTCCAGTGCAATGTGTGATAAAGATAATGCTCAAGAGTTCAGAGAGAGCCAGCACATCTGATCAAAATAGCAAGGGTTGAAAAGCATTAGTAAAGAATTACTCTCTGTTAAGGGATGGGGGAATTCACAAGGGTGGAAAATGCAATTTTATACTAATATGATTTTAGCAAGAGTCTCAAAATCCTACTTCTACCCAAGAATTGACATACAGAAACTAAAGAGTGACCCTGTTGTTTTTAAAGGCACAGACACATTAGGGTTGCTTTTACATGTGCTTTATCTAATCTATAAAGATAGGAGTTTAAAAATTAGCAGTACGTAGGAAGATAAGAACCAGGTATATTTCTTCCCTCTAAGGATGAAAGAAATTTGGGCTTCAGACCTGAGTCCAACATGAACCAATATGAACTGACGGAACCAAAACAAATTGCTCCAGGAAAGGGAATATTTTAGGCATGTTTGAATTTGATCAGGACTCTTTAGTCAGCCTGTTGGCATTGTCAGATGCTAGTAAAATTAGCATGCGTGCCTCACATTCAAACCGAATTCAAACTGAAAATGATTTCTGTCTCATTTCACAAATATTATTTGTAATTATGTACTCAGAAGTGATTGCTTGGAAACTTCTCTGGGTGTTCCATGCCTTAGATTATGACAAATCCATATAGTCCCTTGTCACTCCCTACATGCTTGTGTTGCTGCTCAGAAATAAAAAAATGAGATTCGTTTTTATGTCATCTATCTTGGTATATCCTTAAGTTATATTTTTCCAAAGTTATCCCAATTTGCAACCTCTGAATCACCTCTTTTTTTTTTTTTTTTTTTACATGAGCAGGCACTGGGGATCAAACCCGGGTGTCCCACATGGCAGGCAAGAACTCTGCCTGCTGAGCCACTGTGGCCCTCTGAATCACCTCTTGCCCCACAAAACTTGGGGGTACAGATTTCTTTGGCAAAATAATTGGTTTGGATCAGCACCTCTTTCTTCCATAGTATTCCTCTCCAGAACTTTTCAGGGACAGTAGAATAATGCCATCTTATGAATGAAAATATTCACAGTTAAAAGCTCATTTTTCTTCCTTCCAGCTGTGGTACCAACAAATAAGTCTTTTGCTTCTCCAGGGCTGGCTTTCATCTCTTGGCTTCCCTTGGCTCTCTCCATGTTCTGGCTTGTTTATCATCTCATGGTGATGTCTGCTGGGCTCCAAGCATCTCCAAACATCTGTGTCTCTGTTCTCCGAGTGTCAGCATCTTTGTCAGCTCTCTGAGTTTCTGTTCGCTCTCTCAGGTCTCTGTCATTTCTGAGGTTTCTCGAAAATGTTTCTCCTTTAATAGACTCCAGAAAAATAATCAAGGCCCTCCTAGAATGGATGGAATCACATCTCTGTGATGATAATCTAATAAAAAGTTTCTGCCCTGCATATTGAATCAGGATTAAAAGAAATGGCTGCTCCCACAAATTTGGATCAGGATTAAAACGTGGCTTTTCTGCTGTAGTATGTAATACTTTCAAACCATCAAAGTATGTGACTCTACTTTTAGGGACTGAAGGGATGTGATCCATTTTTCTTTGTGATCCGATCTGGTTGGAGGGATATAGCATAAAAGTGGCAGGAACATCTATTCGTTGAGACATCTTGTGGCACACAGGACTCACATTTGGGATCAGATGATTCAAATTCCATCTTTCTACTTCTTATTTGTAGAAAGTGACTTCCTTGACTTGAGGAAGTCAAGCCTATACATATAAACATTACCTTATGTCTTATAATATCTTCTTTATAGGATTTTCATAATTAAATGACATTCTCCTCCAGTAAATGAGTGTCAATAATGGTAATTTCTACTATTATCATTGTTGTTGTGCTTTCTTGTTTGAACCTGAAAAAAATTGAAGTTTTTTTATGTTACCTAGCCTCATTTTATGAGATAAATGAGATGAATGAATTTTTTGAGTGCTGGGTTTTTTTTCCATATATTATCTCATTTCATCCATGCAAAACCCTGGGAAGTAGGTAAGACGATCTCCGCTTTACCGATCAGGAAACCGAGGCGGAGGTAGAATAGGTTATACAATTGAGTGGGTCACGTAGATAGTAACAGAACTGAGCTGAGAATTTGGTCCCAAACTTTCTGTCCAGTGATCACTGCACCCATGTGTTTCATCGTGTTTCCCACCCGCCGTGCCTGAGGAGAGGCGAGAGTGAGTGTGTGAGGGTTAGCTCAAGTGGATGACCACAGGAGGAAATTTCTATAGAGCCTTGGGCTAATCTTTAAAGCAAATGGAGGGCCACCATGTGGCTCTGTGGCAGAGTTCCCACCTGCCACGCTGGAGACCCGGGTTTAATTTCCGGTGCTTGCCCATGCGAAAAAAAAAATGAAATTTGGCAGTGCTGTTTCTAGTCTGTTTAAAGATAAGGGTTTCCCGCCAAGGACATCAGCAGCATCGACGATCTAGATTTACCCTCTGGCTTTGCCAAGACCAATTTGAGGGGCATGGTAACATAACCCATGCTGCTTTCTAAGACTCACTCTTCATGGGAGCTGGAGAGCTTGCTGCTGGTTTTGATTGATTGCTTTGTTTTTTTTTCCTTTAAGTGTCACCTGAAAACTTGCAGTACTATTCTGTATGTGTGTTTCAGATCTCAATTCCGGCTTTCTCGGTAACCCTAATAAAGAAAACCAAAACTGCCCTTCTGGTGCCAAATGCCCTGATTATAGCAACGGTCACAGACAGGGTGAGTACACGGCAGCGCACCGGTGACTTTGCTTTGTTTCCCTGCTCCGTGCTCTGTTCACCCAGGGGCTGGGTGTCAACGACTGGGACCCTGAACCACAAATACGACCTTAAATAGCATCATCTCATGTGGCGCATCAGGAGATACTCTGAGACTAATTTTAAAAAGCATACAGAGCCTTTAGAGATGTAGGTAATGCTTCCCCTTACAAGGAGATTTGTTCAAATTTCACTGTTGCCAGTTTGGAATTTCCTGCTGACTTAATTATACTTGCCTGCCCAAGGTCAAAAACAATTATTCGTTTCCAACTTCCCCTTCCCTAACACGTTTGGTCAGGCTAAATGGACATATCCAGTTCCTTTAATATTAAAAACAGCAAACCATCACCTTGTTGCCAGTATGAAGCAGGATAATTCTGAAAAGCCCCTGGGTGGATGTGACCAGTCTGCCCAAAGCCGTCCCAGATGTGTAAAGCGTGTGCTTGCTCTGCAGTTGCACCTGCGGGGTCTGTTTCTCGTCCTTCTTTGCTATTGGGTTGCATCAGCTCTTTTCCATGTGGAAATTCTGGAGCTACTCCAAACATGGCCAACCAGAAGTAAATTGCATTGAGAAAAGTACTTGTTTTAGCGTGGCAAGGGAGTGTGAATTAATTTAGGTTGCTAATTTTTCACTTGATTTTTTAAAAATATATTTTACTTACTATCTCTATGAAAACATAAAAGCTACAGTAATCCACTTCTAACTGTATTTCTAAGAAATGGATCATTTCTGAAGGAAAGGATGGAAAAGGAAGGGAAAAAGAAGCAATGAGCTAGGAAATGTATTAATATGTATTTTGCAGTTTGTTTTTTTAACACCAGCTAACAAGCATTGAACCCTTACTCCTTGCTAGGTACTAGCTAAACGCTTTACTTATATTTTCATATTTATTCTATACACTAGGAGAGAAAAGTATTGCTAAGAAAACTGAAGCTAAAAGTGGGCAAACACTTTGCCCCACATCACCAAGTTAGTAAATGTCAGAGCCAAAATTTGCAATCAATTCTGTGCAGAGCCAGAACACATGTTAATAACTTTGGAATACAATACTTGCTTAATACAATCTAGCTTTCTCACTGGTGAATGAGAGTGATAATCACAAACTTAGGGAAAGGTCTGAAAAGAGTATGGCTCAACTAGATTGAGAAAGAATGATTTCTCTATTTTCTGAACTCATATTTTCTAAGCTTCCCTAAGACAAATGAATCTTGTTTATGGTAGAATCATTTTTCCTTATGTCATGAGTCTCCAAATTATGTGTCTAGCTCTGATTTTACTCATTTCCCATAGCTTATTTATAAGCATCTACTAGAAAATCTCCATATATGAGCAATAAAGTATCTGGAAGTTGCTTGGAAAAGAACGAGCTTTATTAGAGCCACTGGGAAATGTTCAGTGGAAATCTAGGTCAGAACAGAGAAAGTGGGCCCTTGGGAATTGTTAAATACCTTTAAAAAAGAAGTAGGGGACAATGGGGAGAAACTTTAAGGTTTCTCGCAAGTATCTTTTCATGCCCAGTCCTTTTTCCTGTCTGTGCTTGTTTGGGGCACTAATGTCAGAATATTGGAAACTTCCTTTGCCCTATATTTCTTTATTGCTTATATTGAATTTGGGGGTTTTATGGACAATGTGAAGAAGTATATTTGCTTTATTCCAGGAATGGAATAAAACTTGAGTGTTGGATTAAGAGGAATGAAAATATAGACCCAGAAAATGATTTACATCATTTGAAAATGAAAAATACATATATAGTTTCTGAACTCTTCTAGTCAGGCAGAATCTGTAAACAAATATTTTGTTTGTTTTTCAGTACATATTTGTCTCCCTACTCTCCAGAGATTCAACTTACAAGCTACTAAAGTCTGTGTGTGGACACTTAGATGTGAGTGTGACCTCCCCAAGCCTTAGTTACTGTCTCTCTTCTGTATTTTTTATGGTTTAGCAGTTGATCTGTTTTTTCTTTTTTTCATTAATTTCAGAATACAAGCGTTGGCAACAGTCCTAATCCATCTTCTGCTGAAAACAGTTTCCGGGCAGATTGTCCTTCATCTCTTCCTCTGGTGAGTTGCCAGTATAACTAGCTAAACACCAAAGAAAGGGAATGTGTCCCACAATTTGTCTTCTTTTTATGTACTGTGACCAGGGATGCAGGAGGAATTTAGGATCATAATATTTGAGGCAGAGCTGAAGAAACATTTTGAATGTTTGAAGAAAGGCATTTCAGTAAAAAAAAAAAAGAAAAGGGGACCCTAGAAGGCCATAAACTTTTTCTATGTCTTTGAAGGGTTGTCCTGCAAAAGAAAAGAAGCATGACAGTGGCCTGTCTTGGCAAGTTGCTAGTCATCAAAGGTGTCCCTGACTTGCCCTGTTTGCTTGTCAGTGTTGTTTTAGAGGGATTCACCAATCTGTTTGGGGTCAGGCATCCCACCAGTGGTTGAATGTCTTCCATGTTAAGGCACTGGGCTAGTGCAAACTGTAAAGGACTCTAGTAGCAGGATTAAGGCCCGTCCTGACTGGCCACCCTTTAACTGAAGTAACCTCATCAAAAAGTCCTTCTTGCAGCAAAAGATGCTCCCTAGGGGTGACTCTTAGGCATTATTGGTTGTCACCCCCAGAGAACCTCTTAGTTGCTCAGATGTGGCCTCTCTCTCTAAGCCAACGAGGCAGGTAAATTCACTGCCCTCCGCCCTATGTGGGACATGCCTCCCAGAGCCACAAATCTCCCTGGTGGCGTGGGACAGGATGTCCAGGATAAGCTGGGGCCAGACTTCACAGCACTGAGAAAGTCTTCTTAGCCAGAAGAGGGGGGAGAAATGAGACGAGATACATTTTCAGGGGCTGAGAGGTTATTCTGGAGGTTATTCTTATGCATTATATAGATATCCCTTTTTAGTTTATGGCATATTGGAGTGGCTGGAGGGAAGTACCTGAAACAGTTGAGCTGTGTTCCAGTAGCCATAATTCTTGAAGAAGATTGTGTAACTGGTATAGCTTTTATAGTGTGACTGTGTGATTGAGAAAACCTTGTGTCTGATGCTTCTTTTTTCCAGGATATGGGCAGATGAGTAAAAATTTTAAAATGGAAAAATAAATAGGTAAATAATAAGGAAGAATAAGGTATAAAAAACAATTTGGGTTGATTGAAATACTAGTGGTCAATGAGAGGGATGGGGTAATGGGCACGGAATGTATGAGGTTTTTCTTTTTATTTCTTTTTCTGGAGTGATACAAATATTCTAAAAAGGATTATGGTGTTGACTACACAGCTATGTGATGATACTGTGAGCACTGATTGTACATCATGTATGAAATGTGTATGTATGTGAAGATTTCTCAATGAAAATACTTTTTTAAAAATGTCCTGCTTACAATGGGCTCACACCCACAGGAATGGATTAAGTTTAAGAACATGTTTTTCTGAGGTACATAGCTCCAAACCACCATGCGTACGTTCATGCATAAATTTTACAAGAATATTCACTGTAGCATTACTAAAAGAAAGAAAGAAATCTAAACAGTCCAACTATCATTAACCTGGTGAATAAGTAAACAAAATGTGTGTAACCACACAATAGATTATTCAACGATGAAAAGGAATAATATACTGATATATGCTACATCATAAATAAACTTGAAAATACTTTACTAACTGAAAGAAGCCAGTCACAAAAACCGCATGTTGTATGATTCCATTTATATGAAATGTCCCAAATATGTAAATCTGTAGAGACAGGAAATTGATTAGTGGTGCCAGGGGCTGGAGGAGAAAGAAATTGGGAGTGACTGCTGATGAATAAGGGTTTTCTTTTGAGGGTAATTGAAATATTCTGGAATGTACAGTGGTGATGGTTGTATAACATTGTGAATATAGTAAAAACCACTGAATTGTATACTTGAAAATGGTGAATTTTACAGTATGTACATTTTATCTCAATTTAAAGAGACATCTACCTTTAAAAAAAAAAGGCAGCTGGGAAGCTGTACAATAAGGAGTTAAATACATGTGATTTGGAATCCAACAAACCTGGCTTCAAATCTAGGCTCCACCCAGATGAGCTATGTCAACAGGCAAGCTCTTTAACTGTGTGGCTGTGAAGATTAAATGCTATAATGTACGTAAGGAGCTATGTGTACTCCCCGATACGTGATGGGCTTTCAGGAACTCATTTAATGGAATTAAATGGAAAAATCTTTAATTTTTCCATCTTTAATTTTCCATTAAATGTAAAAATCTTTAATGTTTCATATTTCCTTCTCCTATACATTTTTTCCAGCCAAACTGCTCTATTTTAAGCTAGTGGGAAATATGCTATTGAATTACAGAATGCTTGTTGTTAAAAAAAACATGGAAAATTGGCTTACCAAGGCCTTTTATTTAGAAGAAAACTCTCCCTTCTAATATTGATCTGTACATTATATCCCCCTATTTTTTTTTCTACAAATATGTAGGTAATCATGGCTCATCTTCTTCAAAAAATTAGGTTCAAATTAATTTTATGGCATAGAACTTCAGTGTATTTTATCTGAATAAGTAAATAATCTTAGATGACCAAAAGTCAGCTAGTTCAAGTTAAAAGATAAACAGTTTTCTTACAAGATGACTCTCCTCTTCATTTGGCAGTTAATGAATTGTTAAAAGCTCGATCTAATTGTACCTTCACCAGGACATTTCAATGACAGCCCTTGTTTCTTCAGTTCTTAAGCACTTCTCAGGGAACCAGTGGCATACAAATTGAAACATCCCTGCTTGTTCCCTTACTCCCCTTCATCCTTCTGTAATTTAAATGTTGGATCACTGACCTTATTTTACTTTTTGTTGATTTCATTGAAGGAAGAAAAAAAGCTACACCTTTCCTTTCAGGGTCTAATTTTCTGAAGCCAATTCCCTCATCCGTTTCTAATACCCTTTTTAAGCTATTATTTCAGAATTTCTTTCTCTCTGTCTACATATTCAAGCTTGCATATTGCCTATAGCAGTCAGTATTTCTCACTACAAAGTGCTAATGAGACTTGAGCCTTTCACTAGAAGCTTTGGAATCATCAGCCTTCCAGATTTCTTCTAGACGTTTGTTGTTTCAAACAAGTTGGCCACTGTTTGTTGACAGAATTCTACTGCCCAGAAAAGCTGTTTCAATAACTGGATACTTGGTGATGTGTTAGGAAAATCCCAGTACGGTCGGGTAATCCTTTGTTCTTTCGCACATTTTATAGATTGTACTTACGTGAAAAGGCTGAGGAAAACAAGGGCTTGCCTGCTTAATAAGGGAAAACTTGGTGTCTCTTCATTTCATTATTTCCCATCAGGATTTTAATGATGAATTCTCAGATCTGGATGGAGTGGTCCGAGAAAGAAGGCAAGACATGGAAGGATACAGCAGTTCTGGTTCTCAGACTCCCGAATCTGAGAACTCTCGAGGTCTGAAAATCTTTATATTTTGCTTAGAAATTAATTTTCCACAAAACGTCTCCATTCCACTCCCTTAAAAAAAGAAAAAAGCAAAAGAAGTCACCTTATCCTCCTAGTTAACAATTGAGAAGGGAATCTGAGTGGGTAACCTGAAAATTTGAGGGAAAAGAATGGCCTCTGTGGTAAAAATCCATCTCACCTGTATATACATTTAACAAATGACTCTTAAATTGACACATTACTAGGGTGATTGAGAGAGAGAAATAGCATTTTCTTTCAGTATTCATTATACTTATTGAATAATGTATATTCAATAAGTAACCTTATTTCAGTAATCATTAATTGCGATAGCTGAATTGTCCCTGTGAACCAGTGGGGTGACAGATGGCCCTTATTTTATTTCTTATTTGCTTGAGCATCGGATTTCAACCTGTAGCTGCCTCCACCAACTTGTGAGGAGATCCATTTATAGCCTTGGCTATTATGCATGTCAGGAGGCTGATTTGCTTTCTGGTCACCCTGGGGAGAAAATCACCCTGCCCTGTTTTGGCTTGATAGATTTCCACGTGGCAGACTCCCACCCAGTTTTGAATGTCTCCAAGGGAGACACTAAACCAGCTCGGGCAGATGCCCAGGTGAGCAGAGTGCCCGAAGGAAAAGCCAAGAGCCTCCCTGCACACGGTAAAGAACTAACTCTTTTTATTTCTGCTTGAGACTTACTGCCTTTTCTATTCCCTGCCCTCCCTTCCCATTGTGGGTCTTTGTGTGTTTGATGCGTTTATTTATTCCCCAGAAGGTTCCCAGCACTGGGCCTTGCTTTGAGGCGCACAAAGGTGAATCACCTCCATGGAGGCCACTTCACTATTCTGAATACTTTGAACTTAGGAGTCAAACATTACTTGTAAAACTCAGATTCATCAATTATCTAATATTTTCCGATTATTCTGATAACTTGCTTCCAGTGGTACTGATGTGAGAGCCAGGATGGTGTCTATAAAATGCACCATGGCCTCCGACACGATGCTTCCCACAGAGACAGGCTCCACAAGGAACCACTGGAGAAAGTGGGAATTGGAAGGCTTCCCTTAGTATTTTCTCTGGTTTGCATTATCTGGGAGTCATTCTCTCTCCCCAGTGCCTCTTCCCCAAAGGGAATATAGCCAGATGAAATAGGTGTGTTGTGATTTTTAAACTGTTCCTTTTTGTTTTACACCCAACAGGTCAGTCAGAAACCATTGGAATCTTACACAAAGTAAAGTCTCAGAAATGTCCAACTCTCCAGCACATCCTTATATTCTATGCAATTGTGTAAGTAAATAAACGTACTGTTTGTGACTTAAGAACATGATTCAGTTCTCTAAAGAAATGAGCTCTTCATATTGCCAAGAGCAATTGTAAATCTCCGTGGTCACTAATCTATTTTCTTTCATCATTTTTTTCTCCTACTTGTACATTTTTTTTCCTTATGCTTGGATACTTATTTTTATATTCATCTTCCTGTTATCTAAGGAAATAGTGAGAAAGGGAAAGGAAAAGGAAGATGATTATTTCAAATCAAGCAGAGGACTAGGTTGTGAGTCCATAATATTAGTTGTGAAATTGTTCTGTGAATTTTGAAGCATTTTGTGTTTCTTTAGTTTATTTTTCCGTCTATCCCATGTCCTCCAAATAGAAGCCAAAACAGCTTTTGAAGTGTCCTGCCCTTTCCTTAATACTTCGGAATTGACTTTTTTAACTCCACCCCACCCCCACCCCATCAGCTTCCGGTCAAATACCAGTTGTTCTTTTGAAAATGGCCTGCCCCCGTTCTAATCCGCTCCACGCAACCAAGGAGCCATATGCCCAGTTTGGTTTCCCAATACAGCAGGGAATTTGTGAGTCCCTGGGAGCAAGTCTGGGCCCTTACTGAGCATGCCCCCAGTGAAGGAGCCGGCAGCACATGGGAGAGGCATGCTGACTTGGGTAATCCAACTTGGTTCTGCCTTGAACAATCATGTTAGAATGGCCATTGTTTATAATATAGAGAATTTGGGCTAGAGGGTTGTAAGTCCCTTTGTAGCTCTGAAGCTACAAGGGGACAAGCAGCAGCCTGTTGGAAAAAGCCCTCTTTAAATCTCATCATTGAGTTATTTTGGAACAGGCCTTGCCTCAAACGTGCAGTTTTGGCTCTGCATCTATCATTTCATGAACCTCAGGTCCTGGCCATTCACCTGTTGATAGTTGCTTTTTCACCTCTTCCAGCGTCTGTGCACTGGTCATCTCCACATTCTACATGAGGTATAGAATTAATACTCTGGAGGAGCAGCTGGGATCGTTAACCTCCATTGTGGACACCCACAGTTCTGAGTAAGACAATACCCTCCAGTGCTATCACTGGTTTCCTGCTCATGTTACTATGTTTGACCCAAGTTCAGCATCCTCCTTGGCAAACACCGAGGATGCATTCTGTATGAGGCATTTTGTTAAGTGTGTATGTGAGAGGAAAGAGGTGGGAGTGTCCTAGAAATGAACTGCCCGACCCTGCACTATTTTTGAGTTGCTTATAGTGTTGCCAGTGATATGCAAGAAACAAGCTAATTTTACATTGTCTTGCTCCATTACCCCAAGCGTCAGCTGTGACCTTGGCCTATTTATTAAAATATGCAAGAGTGCACGGGTGGTTCAGTGATTAGAATTCCCGCCTTCCATGCGGGAGACCAGGTTCAATTCCCAGACCACGCACCCCCAAAACATAAATATATATATATATTCAAATTTACTGGGTCCTGTAGTAATGAACTACTTGTACAGGACCTGAGCTTTTCTAGGACCTTATTTCTTCCAAGATCATTCATCTGAGTTGCTCAGGCATAAATTCACATGTGCAGTCTAATTCTTCAGTTACTTAAGAGCCATCCTCTTGAACCCATGCATTGTACCAACTTTGTTATGTAACTTTGCTAAGTAACCAACCTATAGACTGTAGATTCCTCAGTGGGGTTGCTTTCTCCAAGATTCCTAACCCAGGGGTGAGAGCATAGCTGCTGCTCAGAATCCCAAGTTGTTAAATCAGTTCACTGGGGGACTGCTCTGATCCCTCATCTTAAAAAGGAAGAATTTAGATATGGTTTTCTTTATGTGGTCCAAATTTTTATTATATGGATTAAGGGTAAAGACAGCACTATTTGTTTTATTACTAGTAAATAGAAAAAGTCTGATTACTTTCTTAATTAGCCAAGTGCCTGTATCTCAGAAATGGGCCCTATCTATAATTAATTATTTTAGATGGCACTGCCATCTAAACACTTAACAGCTAAAATTAAATTACCAACAAGAAATATAGAGAAGGTATGGATCCATGGTTCTTCACCTCAGTATGAAAATCTGATAAATGCCTAAAGCCTACAGGAAAATATACATTCATCTCCAAATTTCCTACGGTTTTAGCTGGTACAGGATTCCCAGTGGCCCCCACAGTAAAAGGCATGCCATAAATAGTCAAATAGTAAAGAGTGAATGCATCTGCTAAGTTGCAAGGCAAAGGCAATTACATTTGTAGGGCAAATCTCAAAGTAGGAACTACAAAAATCTCACACTTCAATAGAAATTTGATTAACTAGGACAAAACATTGCTAATCATTCTGAAAGTTCTAGTGTAAATGTCTCCCTCACCCATAAAAATCTGTCTGTGACTGAAAGGAACAATAACTCTTGCAAACTTATGCTATCGTGGGATAAAGAAGACATTAGGGGCTAATAAAGGGGTTTAAGAAACAACGTGCTTGAAAATAATTGTCTGGTTTTTGTTTGGAAACCCAGTCACCAACACATCTACTTTAACTACAAAAACTTGAGATTTCCAGCTGCACTTTTAAGAATTGTCCTCCATAACATTAGATTGCATATAAGGTAGCAGAATAAAAATTAAAAAATAAAAAAATCTATGGGACTGCACTACATAGTGAACCCTACACTAAGCCATGGGCTTAAATTAATAGTACAGCTACAAAAACGTGCTATCAACAATTGCAACAAATGTCCCATGCCAATGCAAGATGTTCATGGTGGGATGGTGTTTGAAAATCCTGTATTTTATGCGTGACTGTTCTGTAAACCCACAACTTAAAGAAAAAAAAATCTAAAGCAAAAAACAACCTTGGTGAGAGAAGGCAAAAATATTCAAGGAGCAGAACACTCATCATTAGAATTTTGTTTGTTATTTTGATGATTATATGATCTATTACTCCAGGCAAACCTAGAAAATATTTAAAAAAGTATATACCACATGATTAAGCTGATAAAGGCATGGCCTGACTTTAGGAATGTACATTATAAATATATGATTAGATATTACGTTATACATTGAAACTAAGGAAACTTAACTTTCCTCTAATGACAACAAAGAAATGAAAGGTCCACTAAACATAAAAAATAAACAATAGGGGGAGATAAGGGGTTAAAATTGGGTAGCTTGAAATATTGGGGGTCCATGAGAAGGGATAAGGGGTATGAGTTCTTTTTTCCTTTTTTTTTCTTTTTATTTCTTTTTTATAAGTGATGCACATGTTCTAAAATGATCATAATGAGGAATGCATACACAACTATGTGATGACACTGTGAGCCACTGATTGTATAATACGGTTGGACTGATAGGGCAGGTATTTCTCAATAAAAACATTTCTTAAAAAAAGGTCTCAAACAGCTCATATGGAGTATGAGAATTACTGCAGCACCTTTCTGAGGTTAGCCGGTGAAATGCTCACTCTCTTCTGTTATTTCTGTTCAAATAGATTTAAATGTGTTAATTCTACCTCTGCCTTTGTCACCCCTGCCCATAATAACTTCTCTCTTTGTTCTTACAGACAGGCCGCTGGATCCACCCTGGGGTCACAAGTACAGTTAAATGTGGAGGTCCTGTGCCAAGAGCTTACAGTTAACATAATGAAATTGGAAAAGGTGACCATTCCCTTTCCTGGGTATGGGACAGTCGCGGTGGCGCCTGCAATTGCCATAAGTCGGGTTCCCTGTGCAGGAAGGTGCTCTAAACGTCCAAACCAAGCCAGGGAGGTGCAGAGTAAATGTATACACCGATTTTCTCTTTCCACAAAGAAATAGCGTCCAAGCTCATTTTCCTTGAACTACATGGTCTTATTGGTCTGTCATTTGTTTTTCTCCCTCAGTTAGAAATATGTCTGTGTACCGTGGGGACTGCTGCCACTGGAACTCAGCGTCAGGAGACAGTAGGGAGTGAACCAGAGACCCCTGGCCCTGACCTGAGAGGCACCCCAGCTCAACCCAAGCTGATTTTTACCATACATAAAACTATGACATTCACTCTTTACCCTAACTCTGGGACATGGGTGAAATTGTCCCTGTTTGACAGAGGAAACCTCAGAGTTTCAAATTTAGTTTGCTCACAATGACACCCGAGAGTTGGCAGTCCTAGAATTTGAACTGGTCTTAGATCCAAAGGTGTGTATGGAAGCCCCGTCAGCTGAACTGTTTCTCAGAATCCAGTCTTTGGCTCTGTTACATAAGGCCCCTGATGTACCTTTACCTCTAAAGATTTCCTACAGAGCAACTTTGGAACATGTCCTTATGCTTGTGGCATTCTTAGATGTCAAGAGGAGGCTGGACAAGGAAAAGAAGATTAGTAAGCTAGAATTATCCCAAAAGTCAGACCTGAGTAACGTTTCTTACTCTCTTCTCCTTTGAACTTTTCTATCCCTTCCCATTTGACGACTATGTTATTTTTACCCTGCGCTTTCAGGAAGGTGCTGAGTGAAAACGCGAGTGTTCATTTAGAACTGCTGCCACAATGCCCAGTCGTTTGTGGCAGTGCAGTTGTGGGAGAAATACAAAGTACAAACAAGAAATATCACCTTTGTTTCGCCTTACTAAATGTTATCTAGCATTCAGCAACTAAAATATCGAGAGCAAAGGAGTTTCCAAATTTCGTTTCTAAGCCAAATCGTGGCAGTTAATTCATATTGAATCATTGTATCTATGGGCAGACTTGGAAAATTTTTCTTTTTTAAATCTAAAATCAGCCTAGGGAAGGAACGGGTTAAATACCAGATTTTGTTTTTTCCTTTCTGAAATAATAGGTTCTGAGAATTGAAGATAAATTATTTGTTTCTTAATTACAAGCTTACAAATGTTTGGCTTTCATGCAGGCCTAGAAAAAGGGTCATATTACTTTTCAGATGTGTTCACTCTGACACACAAATGGTGTTCTTTGGGTC
This sequence comes from Tamandua tetradactyla, assembly GCF_023851605.1. Classification (NCBI taxonomy): domain Eukaryota; kingdom Metazoa; phylum Chordata; class Mammalia; order Pilosa; family Myrmecophagidae; genus Tamandua; species Tamandua tetradactyla. The sequence continues at coordinate 1,148,561 of NC_135347.1, read as the reverse complement.
GGAATCACACAGGCTCCTGGTGCCTTCCTTTACATTTCTTCTCACGCTCCTGCCGAGCCTGGCTAGGATACCACATTCTGTAATTACAGAACAGAAAACAGCAGGGCTTATTCACAGCAGGCGGACAGCTGGCTGTGTCTGGGGCACAGCTTCAGACAGAGGCCAGCTGTTGCTCAAGGGAGACAAACGTACTGACAGAGGTCACCTTAGTCCCAAAGCAGAATCAGAAAAAAGAGCATTTGGGGTCAAAATGCACATGTGGCGTCCTAAAAAGTTATAAGTTGCACACATACACAATAGCTTCTAAGCATGACAACCAGACCACACCACGATCTTTTTCATTGGCGTACCCCTACTTGGAAGCAACTGGATAGTAGCCTCACAGTTAAATTGCCGCTACGTACTGCGCAGAAGTCTGAGACATGTCTCACTTCTCATGTTCCTTTTACTCAATACCAGCAATTCCTTTCTCTTCTCCTTCAGGGCACAGTATATCTAAACCTCAAGATCTTTCCCTGCTTCTCACTTCCCTGTTTCTTTCTATTGGTGGCATCACTGCCCTTCTGATCATCCTCATTGGAAATCTAAGAATAATTTTTAACGTCTCCCTGTTTTTCACCTGCCACCAGTTGGCTGATTAGTTGATAAGTCCTTTGAAGTCTGTCTTCAAATGACTCTGGCTTTTCTGTTTCCGTCAGCAGTGGAAGGGGTACCATCCCAGTTAATTCAGGTCCATCAGGGCCGATTGAACAGTCGTGGATTAGGATAGCATGATAGTTTTTATTTACATTTTCCTGATTACTACTGAAGTTGAACATCTTCTTGTACATTTGGGTTTTCCTTTGTAGATTGCCAATTTACATCCTTTATTTTACTTTTGGGTATTTTGTCCTTATAGGTGTGTTTTGTATATTTTTGAAATTAGTCTTTTTGTTTGTTTTGCTTTGCATGGGCAGGCACTGGGAATTGAACCAGGGTCTCCAGCATGGCAGGCAAGAACTCTGCCACTGAGTCACCATTGCCAACCCGATATTAGTCTTTTATTTCCTTTTTTTCTACCTGCCCACTCCTGTTTCTCACTTATCCTTGGTCCTGAGCAATTTGCAAAAAATGGGAGTGGGGGGAGGACGGTGCCTTTTATGGGGGAAGAGCTAAAGAATTGTTTCCTTAGTACAGGAAATGGCATTAATGGTGAGACTATTGTAGAGCAAAGAGTTTGGAGTCAGACACTTGTTCATACTGCTGCTCTGCCACTACCTACCTGTGTAACCAGTTACTCTGCAAAGCCTCCCTGGCCTTGGTTCTCCTGTGTCAAACCTTCCCCTGGGTGGTGGTGTGCAGTTAAGGCAAGCACACACATAAATGCGAGAGCCCTTGGTTCCTCACCACATGTGTGCCGTGGACATTGGAACTGTCCCTGCAAGAGAAGAGTGTATTCCACTTGTTAGGAATCCAGTAGGGGTCCCTAATCCCATCACAGTAATGATTGCTGAGAATTCTTTGCTTGGAATTCTTTCAAGTTCAATGAAAACAAACATTGAGCACATTTGAAATGCCCAACACCGGGCTCTGTTCTTGAGATCCAAAGGATGACATGATCTCTGTCCCTGTGAAGTTCATCATCTGATGGAGAAATACCTGGAAGGGTTGTTAGACATGATCATGTGTTGGTTTCCTAATTAAAACCATCTCATGGGCTCTGTAAAGACCAACATTCTATTTTGTCTCTGAATGTCTGTGGGTCACATCTGTATTTTGCCAATCTTTGTTCTTTTTCTTCAATCTCGTTTCTCTACTGATATTTTCATCTTTGGACCACTCTTTTTTCTCAGCCCTTTCTCTTTTAATTTTAAACAACTCTGTTTGTTTGTTTGCATGGGCAGGCACCAGGAAATGAACCTGGGTATCCCACATGGCAGGTGAGAACTCTGCCTGCTGAGCCACTGTGGCCCGCCTGCTCTTTTAATTTTAAAGGGGATTGTCAGAGTCCTAGCCGATAAAGAAGCACTTACTTTTGCCTCATCTAAATTTAACTTGTGTGGCTTTTTATACACAATTGCAAGCATTGCACATTACCCCGTACCATTTGATAATAGGAGCTTCTCTTTTATTATTTCAAGATACAAAACAACTTACAAAAGCTGCTTGAGAACGGTGACTGACTGACCTGGTTTTTCGGCCAACGTGATACCTCATGCTTCCCTTTGAAGAAGGTGCTGCCCGAGCGGTTCTGACGGCAGCTCCCTGCTGGTCGGTGAAATGAGTGATGAAATCCAAAGCTGCGTTTGCTCTTGGAGGTCTCCAGCTCAGGAAGGCGGGGGGAAAGGCAGTACTTTTGGTTCTTGTGCAATACAGATTGACCTTGACTCTCTGAGGAAGTTCACTGCTGCTCTCAAAGAATACAGACCCATTTCTGGAGGTTTCCGGGAAGGGCCCAGTAGACACTCTTGGTTGATTGTGGTTCAGCAGCTACCAAGAAAGTGTCATCAAACACACTCCACCCCATGCCGAGTCAGTCTTTCCCACCCTCTTTTGCTTTCCTTTACACAAACCCTATAACCAGCCTTCAAACTAAGGGATATGTCATATGCCCATTTTCCTGATATGATCCTTTAAAGAATTAGCTATGGTTCTCCAGAAAAGCTAATGCATACCTCTAATGGTTAGGCTTGCTTCAAATAATACCCACATTGTGTTTGTCTTTTTTTCCTTCTGTTAGTTACATTCTGGTTTCAATCACTCATATATCTTAACTTCTCAGTTCAGTATTGGCAAGAGTATTTTTGCTTTGTTCCCATGACTGCTGCCTAATGGAGCAATCTCGCCTGTCCGAGGTCAAGAATCTGTGAGGCATGGACTAAAGTACTAAATTAAACTTACTTTGAAACCAAAACTAATCTTTAAACCCCAAAATATAACAGTGATTTAATACAAGATGAAAAATACAGAGTTCAAGATTGTAGGTGAACTACATTAGCAGTTTTGAAAAAGGATGTCTATATTGAATGTTGAAATCCATTTCAGCATGAATGCAGCAGGTGTTTCTCCTTCCCTGCCTAAAATAAAGAAATAACTTGGTGGTTTGTTAACTTCTATTTACCATATGGGTTGGTTGGTTTTCATTAATAATTAGGTAGGGTACCATAAGATCTGTAAGTATGAAAAATAATCTGTTTCCATCTGCAATGCATTTTATAATCATTTCTATGAAATGTATTTTGTTTAATCAGATAAGCTAATAAGTGAATTGGTTACATCATTTGTATTTACTAGCCTACTGGGCAGGAACTGTGCCTGGTGCACCACTGGCTTTTAATAAATGCTCATTGGTTAAAATGCCATGCTAACACTGTTTTTATCAATTGAATTCTTTTAATTAAGACAATATGCTTTATAACAGTTTTTCCACCTCCTCTCTACTACTTCCAACTCACTGCATACTTCTTTCCTGCCATGTATTCATTTCAAAATGCAAAATTATTTAAGTTCTTAAATTAGAACGGTAGCAGGAAGAAAGTTAACTTTGCAGTCAGAAAGCCAGTGTTTAATTCCTAGATCCCTGAGCTGTGTGAATGTAGGCAGGATAATTGGGCATTTTATCCCTTTTTATTTTTTATTTTTTTTCCTTTTTTGGCTGGGTGTACTTAATTGAAGGTACTTGACAAGGCAGGGCTCTCAGCCCCTCCCCTTCCTCAGGCCTGGGGTAGAAGCTGTGGAGGATGAATGAGTCTCAGTACTGGGGGGTCGAGTTGGGGCCGGGACTCCCAGCAGCTGGCAGACTGTCTTCCTCTCACACTGTTGCTGGGGCTGGTAGTCTAGGGCTCTTACTCCCTGGAGGCCACGTAGACCATAAGACCCACCACCCTGTGGCTGTAGCCAGATTCACATCAGGAAATGGGCTTAACGAAGTGGTCTTTGAGGGCAGTGCCAGCCCCAGCATCAGAAGTGGAAGAGAGGGTGTCACTGTTAAAGTCGCAGGAGACAACCCGGTCTTCAGTGTAGCCCATGATGCCCTCTAGGGAAGTCTCTGATGCCTGCTTCACCACCTTGATGTCCTTGTGCTTGGCCGCTCTCTCCAGCAAGCAAGTCAGATCCATACTGGACACACTAGGGGTGGGGATGTGGAAGGCAGACCAGTGAACTTCCCGCTTGGCTTTGGGGTGACCTTGCCCACTGCCTTGGCAGTGCCGGCAGAGGCAGGGCTGAAATTTTAGGCAGCCCCATGGCCGTCACACCACATTTTCCCAGAGGGGCCATCCACAGTCCTCAGGGTGGCAGTGATGGCATAAATAGTGATCATGAGTTCCGTCATGAGGTCACAGTTGTCCTGGATGATCTTGGCCGGGGAGCCAGGCAGTTAGGGTGTGGGAAGCACTGCTGACGATCTTGAAGGAGCTGTCGTACCTCTCATGGTCCACGCCCATCACAGACATGGGGCATTGGCCGAAGGGGCAGAGGTGATGACTCTTGATGCCCCCCTTCAGGTGAGCCCCAGCCCTCGCCCTGGTTGTGAGGACACAAGTGGGCTCCACAACATACTCAGCACCAGCTTCACCCCAGCTGATGTTGGTGGGATCTCGCTCCTGGGAAATAGTAATGGGATTCCCGCTGACAACAAGCTTCCTGCTGTCAGCCTTGAGGTGCCTTTGAACTTGCCATGGGTGGAGTCACACTGGAACATGTAGATCATGTAGTTGAGGTCAGTGATGGGGTCACTGATGGCAACAACCTGCTCTTTTCCTGAATTTGCAGCAGCTGTGGTGACCAGGTACCCTATATAGCCACATCCATTTCTTCCGACCTTCCGCATCCTGGCTCAGAGAAGCTGGCACTGCACACAAAGATGAGGCTACCACGAGCAGGGAGGAGCAGAGAGCCCATTTTACCCTGTTTTATTGGCAAAGATAAAAGTGCCTACAGAAAGGTCCATTGTGAGGATTAAATGCGATAATGTCTCTGAAGCACATAGGCTATGTCAAGCCAGTTGTAGTCTCATAACTGGTAGCACATCCTGTTTCAAAAGAACATGTTATTTTTAAAACATGTTTTCATGTCTGACATTCCATTTTTTAAAAGTTCTCTGTCAGTGCTTTACATTCAAAGCCCAGTAGAGATTCAAAAAAGGGTCAGCCACCTCTGAAGAGTAATTTTAAAACTGAATGACAGACCTAAAAAAGGTTCAATTCGTTTTCTGCCATCTAGGAATTTTCTGTAAAGCAATAATCAGAGATATGGTCAAAAAGTTATATACAAAAATAGTCTTTAAAGCTTTATGAAAACAAAATAATAGAGAATCCAAGTATTCAATAATAGAAGGGTTGAATGATTTTGCTATCCAGAATTATATTGTCAAAGAATGGCATAAAATACAAAAGAATATAGCATTGAAAGGGCAGAAAACAAATCTATATCGTATGGCACCAGTTTTATGAAAAAATCCATGCATATGTGCATAGTACCCATACATACATATGGAAACACAGACATTGATCTTTTCAGTATTTTCCAAATTTTGTATAATCAGCAGTTAGTATCCTTTTTTAATCAGATAAGGAGTTAATTGAAAGCTTGAGTGGCTCTCAGCAGAGAATCATCTAACTGCTACTCCCAAAAGCAATAACACTGCTGCTAGTTCTGTAACAGGAGCTTTATATTATAACCACCACCACAACTGGCTCCCAGAGAAAGAGTCCTATTGTTCCTGGGTTTAATGGCTACTATGGCCATGACGGTGGTGGTGGTTGGTTGGCTTGTTGTTTTATTTTTCATCACTGGCTCCCAAGTCAAAATCTGGCACAAGTGCCTGAAAATAAAGAGCTGTGTTCCAGTAGCCATGTTTCTCGAAGATGAGTGTATAATGATAGAGCTTTAGCAGTGTGGGAGGGGTAAGAGGTATGGTATGTATGAATTTATTTCTGTGTTTTTTTTATTAATTAAAGAAAAAAAAAGAAATTAACACAACATTTAGAAATCATTCCATTCTACATATACAGTCAGTAATTCTTAACATCATCACATAGATGTATGATCATCATTTCTTAGTACATTTGCATCGATTTAGGAAAAGAACTAGCAAAACAACAGAAAAAGATATAGAATGTTAATATAGAGAAAAAAATAATAATTAAAAAAACAACATGACACAAACAAACAAACAACAAAAAAGAAACTATAGCTCAGATGCAGCTTCATTCAGTGTTTTAAGATAATTACATTACAATTAGGTATTATTGTGCTGTCCATTTTTGAGTTTTTGTATCTAGTCCTGTTGCACAGTCTGTATCCCTTCAGCTCCAATTACCCATTATCTTACCCTGTTTCTAACTCCTGCTGGTCTCTGTTACCAATGACATATTCCAAGTTTCTGTTTTCTTTTTATTTCTTTTTCTGAATTGATGCAAATGCCCTAAGAAATGATCATAATGAATATACAAAAAAAAAGGAATGTATGTGCTCGTATGTTGTTTTATCTATAAAAACTAATAAAAATATTAACAATAAAAAAGAATGGAATGATCATATGGCAAGAATGTTCATGTTTGTATGTTATCATGTTTAAAAAATAAATTTTAAAAATGGCAAAAAAAAATATGTAGTGTTTCTATGCACTAGTAATCAGCAATCTGAGGGGGAAACCAAGAAAAAAAATCAATTTACAATTGCAACCAAAAGAATAAAATGTATAGGAATAAATTTAACTAGGGATACAAAAGACCTATTCAAAGTAAACTACAAGGAATTGCTAAAAGAAATCACAGAAGACCTAAATAAATGGAAGGGCATACCATGGTCATGGACTGGAAAACCAAATACAGTTACGATGTCAATTCTACCTAAATTGATTTATAGATTCAATGCAATACCAATTAAAACCCCAAAAACTTACTTTTCAGAAATAGAAAAACCAATAAGCAAATTTATCTGGAAGGGCAGGGTGCCCTGAATAGTTTAAAATATCCTGAGAAAGAAAAATGAAGTCAGAGGTCTCACATTACCTGACTTTAAGGCATATTATGAAGCTACAGTGGTCAAAACAGCCTGGTACTGGCATAAAGGTAGATATACTGATCAATGGAATTGAGTAGAATGTTCAGATATAGACCCTCTCATCTATGGAAAATTGATCTTTGATAAGGCAGTCAAGCCAACTCACCTGGGACAGAGCACTCTCTTCAATAAATGGTGCCTGGAGAACTGGATATCCATATGCAAAAGAATGAAAGAGGATCCCTATCTCACATCCTATACAAAAATTAACTCAAAATGGATCAAAAACCTAAACATCAGATCTAAGACCATAAAACTTTTAGGAGAAAATGTAGGGAAATATAAATCTCATAAAAGGAGGCAGTTTCCTAGATCTTACACCCAAAGCACAAGCACTGAAGAAAGAAATAGATAATTTGGGAACTTCTCAAAATTAAACACTTTTGTGCATCAAAGAACTATGTCAAGAAAGTAGAAAGACAGTCTACACAATGGGAGACAATATTTGGAAATGATATATCAGATAAGGGTCTAGTATCCAGAATATATAAAGAGATTGTTCAACTCAACAACAAAAAGACAGAAAACACAATTACAAAATGGGCAAAAGACATGAACAAACACTTCTCAGAAGAGGAAATACAAATGGCTAAAAGGCATGTGAAAAGATGCTCAATTTCCCTGCTTATTAGGGAAATGCAAATCAAAACCACAATGAGATATCATCTCACACCCACCAGAACGGCCATTATCAATAAAACAGAAAATGACAAGTGCTGGAGAGGATGTGGAGAAAGAGGCACACTCATCCACTGTAGGTGGGAATGTCACATGGTACAACCGCTGTGGAAGGCAGTGTGGCAGTTCCTCGGGAACCTAAGTATAGAATTGCCATATGATCCAGCAATACCATTGCTAGGTATCTACTCAGAGGACATGAGGACAAAGACACAAATGGACATTTGCACACCAATGTTTATAGCAGCATTATTTACAATTGCTAAGAGACTGAAATGGCCAAATGTCCATCAACTGATGAGTGGATAAATAAGCTGTGGTATATACATATGATGGAATATTACACAGCTGAAAGACAGAATAGAGTCATGAAGTATGTAACAACATGGATGGATCTTGAGGACATTGTGCTGAGTGAGATTAGCCAGAAACAAAAGGACAAATACTGTATGTTCTCACTGATATGAACTAATATTAATGAATGAAATTGGACAATTTCAGTTAAGAACAGAGGTCATCAGGAGATAGAATCAGGGTAGATATTGGGCAATTGGAACTGAAGGGATGCAAATTGTGCAACAGGACTGATTGTAAAAATTCAGAAATAGATAGCACAATACTACCTAATTATAGCACAATTATGTTAGTACACTGAATGAAGCTGAATGTGAGAATGATAGAGAGAGGAGGCCTGGGGGCACAAATGAAATCAGAAGGAAAAATAGATGATAAAGACTGAAATGGTATAATCTAGGAATGCCTAGAGTGTATAATGATAGTGACTAAATGTACAATTTAAAAATGTTTTTGCATGAGGAAGAACAAAAGGAATGTCAATATTACAAGGTGTTGAAAACAGATGGTAATAAATATGTTAAAACTTTAACTTATGTGTGAGACTAAAGCAAAAAACGTTTATTTGGTACAAAATTTATATTTTGACTAGAGCATTTCCTGATGTAACTTATGTGGACAGCTTAATTGAACACTGTAAGTACATGGAACATTGAGTAAGGCATGAAATTTTCTAAGTTTGTCCAGAGAGATGCCCTGATAAATTCCAGAGTGATTTGAACAGTGAGTCAAAAGTATTTGCAAAGCCCCCTTGGGGCAATGGCGAGAAAGGGGGAAAACCCAAACTTCCCCCAGTGGAGAATTCTTGATATTCTCACAAGCAGTGTGGACAACCAAAGCAATAGGCCAAGCCCTCAATCTGGGGGTTTGTTCATATGAAACTTAATCCCACAAAGGATAGGTTAAGACTATTTAAAATGAGGCCTAAGAGTCATCCCCACGAGAACCTCTTCTGTTGCTCAGATGTGGCCTCTCTCAGCCAACATGACAAGCAAACTCACTGCCTTCCCCCTCTCTACATGGGACATGACTCCCAGGGGTGTGGACCTTCCTGGCAACGTGGGACAGAAATCCTAGAATGAGCTGGGACTCAACACCAAGGGACTGAGAAAACCTTCTCAACCAAAAGAGGGAAGAGAGAAATGAGACAAAACAAAGTGTCAGTGGCTGAGAGATTCCAAACAGAGTCAAGAGCTTACCCTGGAGGTTATCCTTACACATTATATAATGATTATATAATGATACAACTTTCACAGTGTAGCTGTGATTGTGAAAACCTTGTGTCTGATGCTTCTTTTGTCTACCTTATCAACAGATAAGTAAAACATATGGATTAAAAATAAATAAATACATTACTTCCGGAGAAGATGGTGGCTTAGTAAGACGCGCGGGTCTTAGTTCCTCCTCCAGAAAAGCAACTAAAGAAACAGAAACAATACGAAACAGCTCCCGGAGTCACGACAGAGACCAAAAAGACAGCGTACCCCATTCTGGAACAGCTGAACGGGCAGGGAGAATCTGCTGCGGTGAGCTACCCGAGGGGCGCGCGTTTTCCCGGCCGGGGCGGCTGGCGACTGGGGTCCCCTCCACGCACGTGGCTCCCCGGTCTGACTGGGAACGTTGGATAGCGGGGCCCTCCCGTCATGCTTGGCGTTTCGGGCCAGCTGGGCAATTAGGACCGGCACTCTCCCAAGCCGCGGTGGCCGGCGACACCCCCTCCACGCGCGGTTTCCCGGGCCGACTGCCGTGCAGACAGACGAGCGCCACGAGCGCCACCTACTGGGCAGGAAAAGAAAAACAGAGCCCAGAGATTTCACAGAAAAACCTTTCAACCAGCTGGGTCCCACACCCAGGGAAATCTGATCAAATGCCCAGACACCAGCAGAAAATAATGGATGACGCTCGGAAAATTGAAGATATGGCCCAGCCAAAGGAACAAACCAATAGTTCAAATGAGATACAGGAGCTGAGACAACTAATGCTGAATATACGAACAGAAATGGAAAAATTCTTCAAAAACCAAATCAATAAATTGAGGGAGGACATGAAGAAGACATGGGCTGAACAAAAAGAAGAAATAGAAAATCTGAAAAAACAAATCACAGAACGTATGGGAGTGAAGGACAAAGAAGAAAAAATGGAAAAAACAATGGATACCTACAATGGTAGATCTAAAGAGACAGAAGCTACAATTAGTGAACTGGAGGATGGAACATCTGAATTCCAAAAAGAAACAGAAACTATAGGGAAAAGAATGGAAAAACTTGAGCAGGGGATCAGGGAACTGAATGACAATATGAAGCGCACAAATATACGTGTTGTGGGTGTCCCAGAAGGAGAAGAGAAGGGAAAAGGAGGAGAAAACTAATGGAAGAAATTATCACTGAAAATTTCCCAACTCTTATGAAAGACCTAAATTTGCAGATCCAAGAAGTGCAGCGCACCCCAAAGAGAATAGACCCAAATAGGCGTTCTCCAAGACACTTACTAGTTAGAATGTCAGAGGTCAAAGAGAAAGAGAGGATCTTGAAAGCAGCAAGAGAAAAACAATCCATCACATACAAGGGAAACCCAATAAGACTATGTGTAGATTTCTCAAGCAGAAACCATGGAGGCTAGAAGACAGTGGGATGATATATTTAAGTTACTAAAAGAGAAAAACTGCCAGCCAAGACTCCTATATCCAGCAAAATTGTCCTTCAAAAATGAGGGAGAAATTAAAACATTCTCAGACAAAAAGTCACTGAGAGAATTTGTGACCAAGAGACCAGCTCTGCAAGAAATACTAAAGGGAGCACTAGAGTCAGATACGAAAAGACAGAAGAGAGAGGTATGGAGTAAAGTGTAGAAAGAAGGAAAATCAGATATGATATATATAATACAAAAGCCAAAATGGTAGAGGAAAATATTATCCAAACAGTAATAATACTAAAAGTTAATGGACTGAATTTCCCAATCAAAAGACATAGAATGGCAGAATGGATTACGACCCAGCAATACCACAGCTAGGTATCTACTCAAGGGACTTAAGGGCAAAGACACAGACGGACATTTGCACACCAGTGTTTATAGCAGCATTATCTACAATTGCAAAGAGATGGAAACAGCCAAAATGTTCATCAACAGACGAGTGGCTAAACAAACTGTGGCATATACCTACGATGGAATATTATGCAGCTTTAAGACAGACTAAACTTATGAAGCATGTAATAACATGGATGGACCTAGAGAACATTATGCTGAGTGAGTCTAGCCCAAAACTAAAGGACAAATACTGTAAGGTCCCACTGATGTGAACCGACATTTGAGAATCAGCTTGGAATATATCATTGGTAACAGAGACCAGCAGGAGTTAGAAACAGGGTAAGATAATGGGTAATTGGAGCTGAAGGGATACAGACTGTGCAACAGGACTAGATACAAAAACTCAAAAATGGACAGCACAATAATACCTAAGTGTAATGTAACTATGTTGGAACACTGAATGAAGCTGCACCTGAAATATGGTTTTTTGTTTGTTTGTTTGTGTGTTTGTATCTTTTGTTTTTGTTTTTTTCTTTTTCCTTTTTATATATATATATATATTATTAGTATTATTATTTTAATTCTCTTCTCTATATTAACATTCTATATTTTTTTCTGCTGTTTTGCTAGTTCTTTTCCTAAATCGATGCAAATGTACTAAGAAATGATGATCATACATCTATGTGATGATACTAAGAATTACTGAGTGCATTTGTAGAATGGAATGATTTCTAAATGTTGTGTTAATTTCTTTTCTTTTTTTTGATCAATAAAAAAATTAAAAAAAAAATAAACAACTATTAAATAAAGCAAAAAAAAATAAAATAAAATAAATAAATAAATAAATAAATAAATAATAGGGGGGACAAATGTTAAAATAAATTTAGTAGATTGAAATGCTAGTTATCAATGAAAGGGAGGGGTAAGGGGTATGGTGTATGTATGAATTTTTTTCTGTTTTCTTTCTATTTCTTTTTCTGAATTGATGCAAATGTTCTAAGAAATGATCATGATGATGAATATACAACTGTGTGATGATATTGTGAATTACTGATTATATATGTAGAATGGAATGATCATATGGCAAGAATGTATGTGTTTGTATGTTGTTATGTTTAATAATTTAAAAAAAGTACTTATAGAAAAATTCAGTGCCACAGCTACTTAAATTTTTCTAAACTTTATTTGGAGCTTTCTGTTATTCTCTTTTAAAAGATCACTCTGTACAAAAAAATACAGTTCATTGTATTTATGTTTACAGTATTATTACCATAATTCAAAGTTATGTGTGTGTCTTGTGGAGTTGCATAATCTTAATCCAAGTTCGTTTCAAATATCTAAGCTTATTACTTGGCTTTCTAGTTAGATCTGTTTCATTTAGTAGTGTCAACTGTGTGTAGGTTGTTTTTCTTTCATTCAGTTTCATTAAAAAAAATTAGATAAAAAAACTTTAACTTATGTGTGACACTAAAGCAAAAAAAAATGTTTATCTGGTACAAAATTTTTAAAAAATAATAAATAACTTCAAACTTTAACAGAAAAGTCACAAAAGTAGTACCAAAACTAGACATATAACTCCAGCATACCCTTTCACCAAGATACTCAGACTTACCAACTTAAGGGCATTTGGTCACATTTGTTATATCATTTCTTGTTCTTGAAACATTTTTTTAAAACATTTTATTATGAAATATATGCACAAAAAAGCAATAAATTTAGAAGTACATTGTAACAATTCATTGTAGAACAGATTTTAGAGCTTGTTCCAACATACTGGAGACTGAAAGAAATATCAGTATAATTATTCAGCAGTCATACTATTTGTTAAATCCTATCTTTTCTGTTATAACACCACCTTCTTTTTATTTTTATTGATAAATCTTCACAATGCATTCCATACAATGGTGCACAATCAATGGCTCACAATATCATCACATAGTTGTGTGTTCATCACCATGATCATTTTTAAAACATTGCATCATGCTAGAAAAAGAAACAAAAAGACAAAACTCATATATCCCATACCCCTTGCCCCTCCCTCTCATTGACCACTGGTATTTCCATATACCCAATTTATTTTACCCTTTGCCTCCCCTCCTATTATTTATTTATGTTTTATTCACACATTTTACTCATCTTTTCATACCCTGGATAAAATCCACCTTCTCCTTTGATCTTTCTCCCAGTCTTTAGGGGTATTTGGGTTATGCCCATTTTAAGTTTGCCATCATGTTGGAAAGAAAGGGCTGTTGATAATATGGGATGGGGGATGGAACTAGTTGATGTTCTTGGAGAGGCTGGCCCCTTTGGGTTTCAGGACTTATCTAGTCTAAGAATCCATCTGGAGGTTGTAGGTTTCTGGAATTTTGACACATTTTGAACGTAGCTTTTCCTTGACTTCTACAACTTATCCTATTTCATAAATTCATAGTCAGAATGAAGAATTTCTGACTGAAATGTAAGTTGTCTAGCATGTTATTATTTCGATTTATGTATCCTATTGTTTGTCCTAACAGTAAAATTCAGGTGATGCTTTCTTTGTTTGTTTCTTGTGATCTAAAGGACATGGATATTAGCATGTTATGGCTATCTGAGCTGATTTTGCTCTCTTAAGCATCTTTTTAAAGTCAAAATTCTACACGCCAATAATAGCTGTGCTGCCATTTTGGATCATGACCTGATCCTCTGAAAAAAAAAGGAACTCAGGAATATAATATTCCTCTCATGCTCTTTTTTCAAGACTGCACCTGGTAATGATGATGATAATGATAACTGGGGGTCCAGTTATTTGCACCCCCTCAATAAAAATCAGAATCATTAAATCATCTTTTACCACTGAATCTCCAGCAGTTCCTCGTTGTGTCCAGATGCCAAGCCCTTTCCTAATTTGAAAAACTGGAGACTTGAATGTGTCACTTTACCTCTTGGCTCCCTCTTATGCCTCCGTTTCTAACAATTTTACATTCTCTCTCTAACACACACACACACTCACCATTCCCCTTACCAATAATCCCAGTATATGGTAGTGCAAAGGCTGAGGGGAAGCTGACCCTTGTTTCCCACAGACACTATCTCAGTATGCCTTGGTGAACTCTGCAATCTGTTCTCCTTGACTTTTTAAAAATTCTCTGAAATTCAGTGTTGTTTTTTTTTCTGGAAATGGCTTTGATTATACAAAACCTGATATGTGGAAGTAAGAGAGCAAGTCATCTAGGAAAGCACGAGTCCCTCCATCCTGCCACCATTGCACCTATTTTGGGCATGTTAGCAAGCCTCCAGTCTCTAGAAAACTACAATTAAGCCTCAGAATATTGCTTGTTCCGCTTCTGATGGTCCCTAGGCTAACTGCACACAAATAACTTTAGTCATATATGTTTTTTTGTTTTCTTTTCCCTCTCCCACCCATATGGTAATAGGGTGATAGAATGCCCAATAATCTCTGGATTCAAGCCAAGCAATGCAGGCGTTTCTCTTCCCTCATTCTTGGGCCCCTAGCCAGGCTGTGACCTCACCACTCCTTCTGTCCTCCACCCGAGGATTGGAACTATGAACCCTCTTCCTTCCTGCCTGGACATCTATGGGCCACAGTAGGAAGTAACAAAAATCTTCCCCAGGCCTGGAATTTAGGACTACTTGCCATAGGATGAAAGCTACTCACATGAGCAAGCATGCAGTCCAAGACCATAGAAGTAGGAGGCAAACAGGTTGCTAGCTGCCAAAGGGATGACTTATGCAGTTTTGTCTAACCAGCATCATCCTAAGAGATTTGTTTTCTTTTTTAATTTTTAACACCTTCATTGAGGTGTAATTTGCACATAATAAGCTACAATTTGATAAGTTTTGACATAGATATACACTCGTGAAACCACTGCAATACTCAAAATAAGCATTTCCATCACCCCCAAAAGTAACCCCTTGGTAATCCCCCCTGTGCCTCTCCTCACCTCCCTCAACCACAGCAACTGCTGATTTGCTTTCCGTCACTCTAGATTTGTTTGCACTTTCTAGAATTCTATGTGAATGGAACCATACAGTATGCATCTTGGGGAGGGGTTTGGTTTCTTTCACTCAACATAATTATTTTGAGATTCATCCATGTTTTTGCAAGTTTCAACAGCTCATTCCTTTTTATTGCTGAGTAGTTTTCTACCACATGTGTATACCACAATTGTTTATCCACTCACTTGTGGATGAACATTTGGGTTGTTTCTAGTTTTTATTCATTAGAAATAAAACTGCTATGAACTTTCCTGTACAAGTCTTTGTACGGACATGTGCTTTCATTCCTCTTGAGTAAATACTTAGGATTGGAATGGTTAGGTTATATGGCAGATGTATGTTTAACTTATTAAGAAAGTGCTGAACAATTTTGCCAAATTGGTTGTACCATTTCACAGTCCCGCCATCACTGTGTTAACCTTCCAGTTTCTCCAAATCCTCACCAATACATGATGCAGTCAATCTTTTAAATTTTAGACATGTTAATAGGGTGTTGTGGAATCTTTGTTTTTTATTTACATTTCCCTAAAGACTAGTGATGTTGATAATCTTCTCATGTGCTTATTTTCTGTCTATATATCTTCTTTGATGAAGGGTCAATTCAAATCTTTTGCCCATTTTTAAAATTAGATTGCTTTCTTACTATTGAGCTTTGAGAGTTCTTTATATATTCTGGATAAAATTCCTTTATCAGATATGTGATTTGCAAATACTTTCTCCCAGTCTGTGGCTCAGTTTTTCATTCTCTTTATGTCTTTGGAAGAGAGAGTCTCTCCTTTCCAGCACTGTGCCCTGCAAACTCTCACCACCCTGGCTTACTCACAATTCCATTTCTGCAGCTCATGGAGACCCCTGTGCTCTGCTTGGATCCCCCCTTTTCAGAACTGCAGCCTGAAAATTCTCTCAGATCAGTAAGTTAGGGCAATTAGAGGGCTCATCTTGCTTGTTTCCCTTCTCTTCACTGTCCTTCATCACCTGATTTTCCATGTCTTGGAAACCATTGTTTCATGTATTTTGTTTGGATTTTATAATCGTCTGAGGAGAGAAGTTAAATCCAATCCCTGTTACTCCATCCTGAAGGGAAATGGAAGTCCCACACCAGAGAAAATTTGACATCAAGAATTGTGGACCTGGTAGGAAGAATGGTTAACTTGGTGTTCTAGTTTGCAAGCTGCTGGAATGTGATATACCTGAAATGGAAAGGCTTTTAAAAAGGGGGATTTATTAAGTTGCAAGTTTACAGTTCTAAGACCATGAAAATATCCAAATTAAGGCAAGCCTATGAAAATATCCAAATTAAGACACCCAGGTAAAGGTACCTTCATTCAAGAAGGCCCATGATGTTAAGGGTTTCCCTCTGAATCGGAAAGGCATGTGGTGACATCTGCTGGCTTCCTCTCCAGACTTCCCCAACAGCCTCCCCAGGGCTCTGTCCAGTCCTTTGGCTCTGTCAGTTCTGGTGGCTCTGGTGGCTCTGGAGCTTTTCCTAAAATGCTTAAAAGGCTCCAGTAAGCAAGCCCCCCCCACCTTGAATAGGTAGAGACACATCTCCATGGAAACCATCTAATCAAAAGTTACCATCCACACAAGTTCCGGGTCAAGATGGTGGCTTAACAACGTGCGCGTTTTAGTTCGTCCTCCAGAACAACTGCTAAATAACCAGAAACAGTACAGAACAGCTCCTGGGGCCACATCAGTGACCAGACACACAGCGTACCCCAGTCTGGACCAGCTGGATCGGCTGCGAGCACCCCCCAAAACCGTGAGTTCCCAAAGCTGCGGCGGCCAGCGCCCCTCCCTCACAGGCCACTTCCCAGAGGGGAAAGGAAAGGACTTTACCAGCAGCAGTGACTGGGCACAATCAAACACCAATTGTGGAATTAATTAACAAATTCTGACTACTAAAAATAGGCCCCCAGCTTAGGTGAACCTGATCAAAGGGGAGGTTGCTCATTTTTGCCCCGGTGCCAAGGGGGCAGGACTGACAGAAAAAGGGGGAAAAAAAAAGAAGGAAACAGGTTTTTGTGGCTGTGTATCTACAAAGGCTTGACTGCCTCTGGATACAGTGGCAGGACTTTTCAGGCTGCAACTGCCCCAGGCATAGGCAGAAGTGAGCTCTTTTGGGGGCTTATCTGGAGCCTGTGCCTTCCCCAGGGGAGGGGTGAAGGCCCACCCAGGTGGAATTCCTCCATCAAGGAACTCAGACACCAGGCCTTGGTAATTTGAAGCCATTAAAACCAGCCTACAACCTCTCCTCTGTCTCCAACAAACCCCCAGCCAAAGTAAAAGGTACCACATCATCTTATGCTGGTGGGACCTGCAGTCAGACAAGCGCCACATACTGGGCAGGATAAGAAAAACAGAGTCCAGAGACTTCACAGGAAAGTCTTTCAACCTGCTGGGTCTCATGCTCAGGGAAAACCGACGCAGGTGACTCTTTCCTCCTGATAGGAGGACAGTTTGGTCTGGGAAAATCTGGCTGGGGTCTATAATATCTAAGCAGATCCTCCTAAGTGTGTGTGGGGGAAAGGTACCACACAAGCAGGGCAAGAAACAAGAAAACAAGAACTGAAAAATTCTCCTCTGTTAAACAAAACTTAAGCTAAAGGTTCAGATAAAGCTGAACAGAATGTCAAAGAACAGATAGACAACAAATTCATCCAGCAAGAAAACCCTAGATAAAAGAAGTGAAAGCAATCTCCAGAAGAAACTAATTAAGGTAATTAAATGCCTAGACGCCAGCAAAAAATAACAAATCACACTAAGGAAATTGAAGATATGGCCCAGTCAAAGGAACAAACCAACAATTCAAATGACATATAGGAGTTGAAACAACTAATTCAGAATATACAAACAGACATGGAAAACCTCATCAAAAACCAAATCAATGAATTGAGGAAGGATATAAAAAAAGGCAAGGAAGGAACAAAAAGAAGAAACTGAAAGACTGAAAAAACAAATCACAGAACTTATGGGAATGAAAGACACAGTAGAAGAGATGAAAAAAAAAAAATGGAAACCTACAATAGTATATTTCGAGAGGCAGAACATAAGATTAATGAACCGGAGGACAGAACATCTGAAATCCAACAAGAAACAGAAACTATAGGAAAAAAAATGGAAAAATATGAGCGGGGACTCAGGGAATTGAAAGACAATATGAAGTGCATGAATATACATGTTGTGGGTGTCCCAGAAGGAGAAGAGAATGGAAAAGGAGGAGAAAAACTAATGGAGGAAATTATCACTGAAAATTTCCCAACTCTTATGAAAGACTTAAAATTGCAGATCCAAGAAGTGCAGCATACCCCAAAGAGAATAGATCCAAATAGACATACTCCAAGACATTTAATAATCAGAATGTCAGAAGTCAAAGAGAAAGAGAGGATCTTGAAAACAGCAAGAGAAAAGCAATCCATCACATACAAGGGAAGCCCAATAAGACTATGTGCAGATCTCTCAGCAGAAACCATGGAGGCAAGAAGACAGTGGGATAATATATTTAAATTATTAAAAGAGAAAAACTGCCAACCAAGAATTCTATATCCAGCAAAATTGTCCTTCAAAAATGAGGGAGAAATGAAAACATTTTCAGACAAAAAATCACTGAGAGAATCTGTGACCAAGAGACCCGCTCTGCAAGAAATACTAAAGGGAACACTAGAGACAGATACGAAGACAGAAGAGAGAGGTGTGGAGAAGAGTGTAGAAAGGAAAACTATGAGTAAAGGTAAAAGGAAGGAAAATTAGATATGACATATAAAATCCAGAAGGCAAAATAGTAGAAGTACTACCCATGCAGTAATAACACTGAATGTTAATGGATTAAACTCTCCAATCAAAAGACATAGTCTAGCAGAATGGATTAAAAAACAGGACCCATCTATATGCTGTCTCTACTCAAAGGACACGAGGCCAAGGACACAAACAGACATTTACATGTTTATAGCAGCATTATTAACAATTACCCAAGTGATGGAAACAGCCAAAATGTCCATCAACAGACAGTTGACTAAACAAACTGTGACATTTACATAAGATGGAATATTATGCAGCTGTAAGACAGAATAAAGTTATGAAGTATGTAACAACATGAATGGACCTTAAGGACATTATGCTGAGTGTGATTAGCCAGAAACAAAAGGACAAATACTGTATGGCCTCACTGACATGAACTGACATTAGTGAATAAACTTGGAATATTTCCTTGGTAACAGAGACCATCAGGAGATATAAATAGGGTGAGATATTGGGTGATTGGAGCTGAAGGGATACAGATTGTGCAACAGGACTGAATATAAAATCTCAGATATGGACAGCACAATACTACCTAACAGTAATGTAATTATGTTAAAACACTGAATGAACCTGCATGTGAGAATGATAGAGGGAGGAGGACTGGGGACATAAATGAAATCAGAAAGATAGATGGTAAAGATCGAGATGGTATAATCTAGGAATGCCTAGAGTGTATAATAATAGTGAAATGTACAATGTACAAATTTAAGAAATGTTTTTGCCTGAGGAAGAACAAAGGAATGTCATTATTGCAGGGTGTTGAAAATAGATGATAATTAATACTTTAAAATGTCACCTTATGTGTGAGACTAAAGCAAAAAATTTTAATTTGTTACAAAATTTTTATTTTGACTAGAGCATTTCCTAATATAACTCATGTAGATAGTTTGATTGAATGTCATAAGTACTTGGAATCTCAGGTAGCACATGAGATTTTGTTGGTTTGTCCAGAGTGATGCCCCGATGAATCCCAGAGTGATTTGATCAGTGACTGGAAAAGTATTTGCAAGCCCCCTTCGGGGAATGGTGAGAGTGGGGAGAAATTCAACTTCCCCAAGTTGAATTCTTGATATTCTCACATGCGGTGTGGACAACCAAAGCTATAGGCTGAGCCCCCAGGCTTGGGGTTTGTTCACATGAAACTTAATCCCACAAAGAATAGGTCAAGTCTACATAAAATTTAGGCCTAAGAGTCACCCCCAGGAGAGCCTCTTTTGCTGCTCAGATGTGGCCTCTCTCTCCAGCCAACACAACGAGCAGTCTCACCACCCTCCCCCTCTCTGCGTGAGACATGACTCCCAGGGGTGTGGACCTTCCTGGCAACGTGGGACGGGGATCCTGGAATGAGCTGAGACTCAGCATCAAGGGACTGAGAAAAACCCTAGAATGAGCTGAGAATTAACATCAGGGGATTGAGAGAACCTTCTCGACCAAAGGGGGAAGAGTGAAATGAGACTAAGTGTCAATGGCTGAGAGATTCCAAACAGAGTTGAGAGGTTATCCTGGAGGTTATTTTTATGCATTAAGTAGATATCACCTTGTTGTTCAAGATGTAGTGGAGAGGCTGGAGGGAACTGCCTGAAAATGTAGATCTGTGTTCCAGTAGCCATGTTTCTTGATGATGATTGAACAATGATATAGCTTTCACAATGAGACTCTGCGAATGTGAAAACCTTGTGTCTGATGCTCCTTTTAGCTACTATATCAGCAGAAGAGTAGAACATATGGAATAAAAATAAATAATAGGGGGAACAAATGTTAAAATAAATTTAGTTTGAAATGCTAGTGGTAAACGAAAGCGAGGGGTAAGGGGTATGGTATGTATAATCTTTTTTTCTCTGTTATCGTTTTATTTCTTTTTCTGTTGTCTTTTTATTTCTTTTTCTAAATTGATGCAAATGTTCTAAGAAATGATGAATATGCAACTATGTGATGATATTAAGAATTACCAATTGTATATGTGGAATGGAATGATCTCTTAATGTTTTGTTTGTTAATTTTTTTAATTAATAAAAAAAGTTAAAAAAAAAAGTTACCATCCACAATTGGGAGTGTCACATTCCAATGGAAATAATCAAAAAGCTCCCACCCAGTAATACTGAATGAGAATTACAGAACTTGGCTTTTCTGGGGTACACAACACATTCAAACTGGCACACTTGGTAAATGAGACTGGTTCTGCAAATGTTGGAAACACTACAAACTTGTTTCAGCTGCTGCTACAAAAATGAACTGCCATTTTCAGGATGAAGACGTGAGAAGAGGGGATGCCCACAGGAACAGGGAAAAGTCAACAAGTCCTCAGGAAGCAAACAGAAAGGAGCCATCCCTTCTCCTTCCTCCCTCCCTTCCACCCCCCAGTTCCCTATAGTACCCCCTACACATATTTAAACTCATGAAACAAGAAATTCAACTCTATTTTTCTACTTAACAAGATACAGCTATTCCTCATACAAAGGAAGACATTCTGATCCTTTCCTGAAAATGCTGAGTCCCAGAGTCTCAGCATTTGTTATATATTTCTGGGAGACAGGCACGCTGTCCATGTCTAGGCTATGTTAATTATTCCTCAAATTTGGTCACAGTCCTGTCTGAATATTCTGTTCCTTGATGACTAAATTGTAAAGTTTACCCTCCAAGAAAACTTGCATAAAATATTAAAGGGAAGGGGGAATATGGGAACTCTGTATCTTCTGCTGATTTTTCTGTAAACTTACAATGTCTCTAATTAAAAATAGATTAAATGGAAAGAAGAGGGAAAAGAAAAACTCTTAATATACATATACACACTGTATGCATGTACACACTCACACATCAAAAGGAAGAAAATATGCATAACTGCCATAGCCCTAAGCTGTGTACATTGTCATGAGAACATACTAATAACCTGCTTTTTCCATTTTTCCATCTTCCGCATCCACTACTTATTTCATATTTTCTTAGTCCTCAGACAGACCTCAGCTGTCATGATTCTTCACCTGGTGGAGAGACCCAAGTATTTACCCTGAAAGGTCTGAATTCTCAGTGTTCTCTGCTTTTCTCTTTCTTATCATTTTTTTTGTTGTTGTTGTTGCTATGCTTTTTTATTGGTTCAATGGCATTAGAAAGCCAAAATGAACATTTGTCAGTCTTAACTTCACTTTAATGGAAATATCTCTGTGTTCTCTAGTGGAAACACTCTTTCTATGGAAACCAGAACCTCCAAACCAGCAGAGCCCAGAATTGCATGGATAAGAAGCAAAAATTCTGCAAATGAGTTGTTAGTGAGAGAAGCCACTCCAAACTCCAACCTTGATTTCCAGATGGATACATTCTGGCTATAAGAGAGACACATACTGGTTTCTAATTTATAGCCAATGCTGCATCCTATAAGATAGAACCTTTGTGTGTATATACCACATTTTGTTTATCCATTTGTCTGTTGAAGGGCACTTGGATTGTTTCCATCTCTTGGCAATTGTGATAGTGCTGCTATGAACATCAGAGTGTATGCGTCTGTTCCTGTCACTGCCCTCAGCAGTTCTGGGTATATACCGAGTACTAGTACTGCTGGGTTATGCAGCAGTAAGATGGAATGATGTCCTGAAACATGACAACATGGATGAACCTTAAGGACATAATACTGAGTGAGATAAGTCAGACACAAAGGGACAGATACTATATGATTTCATTATTGTGACTCTGGTAAACGTAATTTCAGAGGTTACATTAGAATATTGTAGACTTGGAGGTATTCAGAAGCTGGAGATGGAAGAAAAGCTATGCAAAGAGATTGACTCTAAATACAAGGGAACAGATAGAAGTGATGATAACTAATTAGTGGTTTATAAGTAACATTGCCATATTGAAGGTGAATATGGCTGAAAGGGACTACATTGTGCTATGTATCCCAGTGATTAAATTTATAATTATAAATAAGTTCTCATATGAACTATTTCAATGGTTTGATAGTGGAAAAGGAGTCAGTGGTAGAGGGATATGGGGGAAAACTAAAAATGATGCTATGGCCAATAGTTAACAGGCAGTTAATGCTAATGGTCATAGTTTGCTAAACCCCAATTAATATCACTCCTGTTTTCTTAAGAGCACCTGGGGCTCGAGCTGAGACTGTATAAAGGTTTAATGAACTAAGCTTGCCTTCCTGGAACATATATTTCCCAGAGAGCTCCTAGGTCAGATATATCCTGAAACCCAGAGGACCAGCCTCTCCAGGATTTTCAATTGACCACATCCCCCTGTCTTTCAGGGTAGACTCCCCTTCTCAGCATGAAAGAGTCAGAACGGACATTCCCCAAAGATGCCTATGGAGTGGGAGAGAGATTAAAGGAGAGGGAGGAGGTATAACATAGAAAATGGGATTTAACAAATGAGTATGGCTGCTGAATCATTATATTAATATTCTTTCTAGCCTCCAGTGTTTTGGAGCAGCTAGAAAGAAAAATCTGAGATAATGGAATGGTAGCCCATGACAAACTCTGGGATCTGTTCTGTAGCTGCTTGTTGAAGTGTGCTTTGAAAATTATTGCTTCCTTCTTTCTTTGTTTTGTATATATGTTATATTTTACAATAAGAAAATGTTTAAAAAAAAACAGAAGAAGAGGAACCTGCATCCTATAAGACAGAACTCCTTGATTTCAGGGTATATCTCCTAACTGGCAGCTTTTTGGAGTCTTCAGTATATCATCACACTATTCCACTGTTCCATTAAGCCAGCCACCTCTGGTGGATAGACTGTGTGATAAAGCCAGTGAATTCCATGAGCATGAGCCCATTACTGCACTTCTTTTGTTGTGAAATTAGTTTCTTAATCAGAAACAATATGGCGTGGAGTTAATTCACCATGATGGCAAATAAGGCAAAAACATTATGGTGAGGGAAGGCAGATCAAAATCCAGAATATCATCATTTCCAAAGAAGACAAATCTCTTTCCCCTCTATGATGAAAGAAGTCCAATGTAAATATCTTGCCAAGAAGTGACTGGCTGGTCTACAGGGAAATGGAGCCAAATGGGAGTTATTAATGGTCTCTGCTGTTGCCAGTTATGCTGGTTTGAAACTGTTATGTACCCCAGAAAAGGCCCTGTCCTTTTAGTCCATTCCTGTCAGTAGAGATCTGTTGTAGGTAAGATCTTTTGGTGAGGTTATTTCAATTGAGATGTGACCCACCTGATTCAAAGTGGATCTTAATCCTCTTTACTGGAGAAATTTATGAGAGGATACAGGATAGAAAAAGCTGAGAAAACTTAGAGAGAACAGCCCTGGAGAAGCTAAGGGAGGACCCACAGCTCAGAGAGGAGGCCACTGGAACCAGAAGCTGGAAGCAATGAAACCCAGTGTGAAGGACCAGTAGATGCCAGCCATGCGTCTTCCCGTGTGACAGAGGTGTCCCAGATGCCAGCACCCTTTCTTTAGAGTCCAGGTATAATCCTGTGGATGCCTTAATGTGGACATTTTAACTGTAAATTGTAAGTTAGTAAATCTCCATACTTTAGGAAATGAGAAAGCCTTCTTGACAAAAAGGGGAAAGAGAGAAATGACACAAAATAAAGTCTCAGTGGCTGAGAGATTTCAGAGTCAAGAGGTTATCCTGGAGGCCATTATTATGCATTATATAGATAATTCTTTTTAGTTCATGGTGTATTGGAGTGGCTGGAGGGAAGTACCTGAAACTGCTGAGCTGTGTTCCAGTAGCCTTGATTCTTAAAGAAGATTGTAGAACAATATACTTTTACAATGTGACTGTGTGATTGTGAAAACCTTGTGTCTGATGCTCCCTTTATCCAGGGTATGGGTAAATGAGTAAAAAATAAAATAAAATAAGGATAAAAATAAATAAACAATAGGGGGAGATACAGGGTAAAAATTGGGTAGACTGAAATTCTGTGGGTCAATGACAGGGAGGGGTAAGCAGTGTGGGATGTATGAGTTCTTTTATTTTTCTTTTTATTTCTTTTTCTGGAATAATGCAAATGTTCTAAAAGTGATCATGGTGAAGAATACACAACTATGTGATGATATTGTGAGCCATTGATTGTATAATATGGTTAGACTGGATGTGTGTGGATATTCTCAATAAAAATATATATTTTTAAATCTCCAATGTTTAAAAGCCAACTCATTTCTGGAACATTGCATTCCAGCAGCTTTAGCAAACTGAAACCCAGGCTAGGCACTCAGTGATGATGCTGGCTGGGCCATCCTGGGTGAATAGAAGCCTGTGTAGTGGCACCCAGAACAAAACTTCACAATAATCTATGTTTATTCTCTAATTAAAGATTAAAATCTGAATGGATTGTTTTAGATTGAATACAGATCAAGGATTTTGACCCTTACAGCCACACTTCAAAGAAAAAGAGAGAGAGATTCAGCTTCTAGTCTGCCTACCCAATAGCACTAGACATGTTGAAAAGTTATTTCTCTAGTGAAGGCTCAGTTCAAAGTCAATTGGAGCCAGTCAGCGGCCAGTGGGGTGTGAAAATCTTCCCCAGATGGCTTGGTGCTAAATCACTTCGCTGACTGCTTCACGAGAGAACGGGGGTGAATGAGTCATCTGCATTTCCCCCACTGCACATTCCCTCATTTTTAAGACTGTGGCAAATTTCCATCGGAGGGTTAAGCCCCAGCCCATAGGAAAGTAAGCCATTTCTTGCTAAACTAAGAAATGAGAACACATCTGATCCAAGACGGCGTCTTAGTAAGGTACATGCGTCTTAGTTCCTCCGACTCCAAATCAACTAATAGGTGAACAGAAACAGTACAGAACAGCTCCCGGGGCTACAGCAGGGAACGGACACACAGCGTAACCCAGTCTGGGCTGGTTAGTCTGACTGCGAAACTCGGCTGCGGTGAGTGAGATCCCCGAGTGGCGGGCGATTTCCCGAGCAGCCGCAGCTGCGGCGGTCCGAGCTAATCCCTCACTCCTTCCCGGGCTGGCTGAGAGAC
Organism: Tamandua tetradactyla; assembly: GCF_023851605.1. NCBI lineage: Eukaryota > Metazoa > Chordata > Mammalia > Pilosa > Myrmecophagidae > Tamandua > Tamandua tetradactyla. The sequence goes on along the minus strand of NC_135347.1, from coordinate 1,122,719 downwards.
TCGGAGAGACAAGCTTCCCAGCCAAGGCGGCCGGCGCCACACTTTTGCGGGCGGCTTTGAGTCTCGGCTTCGAGTCCGCAGCTACGAGTCTCGGATCAGAGGGCTATCCAAAGTCTGGGCTGGCAAGTCTGACTGCGACTCTTGGCTGCGGCGAGACCCCCGAGCAGCGCGTGATTTGCTGAGCAGCCGCAGTTGCGGCGGTCCGAGCTAATCCCTCCCCCCTTCCCGGGCCGGCTGAGAGTATCGGAGAAGCAAGTTTCCCAAGCTGAGGCAGGCGGCGCCCTTCTTCTGCGGGCAGCTTCGAGTCTCAGCTTTGAGTCCGCGGCTACGAATCTCAGAACAGAGGGCTATCCAAAGTCTGGGCTGGCTAGACTGACTGCGAGACTCGGCTGCGGTGAGACCCCCGAGCGGCGCGTGATTTCCCGATCAGCGGCAGCTGCGGTGGTCCGAGCTACTCCCTCCCTCCTTTCCGGGCCGGCTGAGAGTATCGGAGAAGCAAGTTTCCCAAGCCGAGGCAGGCGGCACCCCTCTTTTGCGGGCGGCTTTGAGTCTCTGCTTCGAGTCCGCAGATACGAGTCTCGGATAGGAGGGCTATCCAAGCAGCGGTAGCCCCCCCACCACGGGAGGCTTCCTGGTCCGGTGGGGAATCCCCCAGGCCCGCTGCAGCCCGCAACCAGCCACAGGGTCCCCTCAAGCTGCGGCAGCTGACGCCCCCACCACGCGCGGCCCCTGAACCAACGGAGAGAATTGGATCCGAAATCCCCAGGCCATGGAGATCGGTGACTGGGGGAGACTCATTCCAAACACTTGAGACAAACGTGTGCCACGTGCGCCACATACTGGGCAAGATAAGAAAAACAGATCCCAGAGATTTCACAGAAAAATATTACAACCTTGCTGGGTCCAACACCAAGAGAAATCTGAATAAATGCCCAGACGCCAGCAGCAGAAGATAACTGTCCACGCTCAAAAGATTGAGAATATGGCTCAGTCAAAGGAACAAACCAATAGCTCAAATGAGACACAAGAGCTGAGACAACTAATGCTGAATATACGAACAGAAATGGAAAACCTCTTCAAAAATGAAATCGATAAATTGAGGGAGGACATGAAGAGGACATGGGCTGAACATAAAGAAGAAATAGAAAAACTGAAAAAACAAATCGCAGAACTTATGGAAGTGAAGGATAAAGTAGCAAACATAGAAAAAATAATGGATAGCTACAATGATAGATTTAAAGAGACAGAAGATAGAATTAGTGATTTGGAGGATGGAACATCTGAATTCCAAAAACAAACAGAAACTATAGGAAAAAGAATGGAAAAATTTGAACAGGGTATCAGGGAACTCAAGGACAATATGAACCGCACAAATATACGTGTTGTGGGTGCCCCAGAAGGAGAAGAGAAGGGAAAAGGAGGAGAAAAACTAATGGAAGAAATTATCACAGAAAATTTCCCAACTCTTATGAAAGACCTAAAATTACAGATCCAAGAAGTGCAGCGCACCCCAAAGAGATTAGACCCAAATAGGCGTTCTCCAAGACACTTACTAGTTAGAATGTCAGAGGTCAAAGAGAAAGAGAAGATCTTGAAAGCAGCAAGAGAAAAACAATCCATTACATACAAGGGAAACCCAATAAGACTTTGTGTAGATTTCTCAGCAGAAACCATGGAAGCTAGAAGACAGTGGGATGATATATTTAAAATACTAAAAGAGAAAAACTGCCAACCAAGACTCCTATATCCAGCAAAATTATCCTTCAAAAATGAGGGAGAAATTAAAACATTCTCAGACAAAAAGTCACTGAAAGAATTTGTGACCAAGAGACCAGCTCTGCAAGAAATACTAAAGGGAGCACTAGAGTCAGATACAAAAAGACAGAAGAGAGAGATATGGAAAAGAGTGTAGAAAGAAGGAAAATCAGATATGATATATATAATACAAAAGGCAAAATGTTAGAGGAAAATATTATCCAAACAGTAATAACACTAAATGTCAATGGACTGAATTCCCCAATCAAAAGACATAGATTGGCAGAATGGATTAAAAAACAGGATCCTTCTATATGCTGTCTACAGGAAACACATCTTAGACCCAAAGATAAACATAGGTTGAAAGTGAAAGGTTGGGAAAAGATATTTCATGCAAATAACAACCAGAAAAGAGCAGGAGTGGCTATACTAATATCCAACAAATTAGACTTCAAATGTAAAACAGTTAAAAGAGACAAAGAAGGACACTATATACTAATAAAAGGAACAATTAAACAAGAAGACATAACAATCATAAATATTTACGCACCGAATCAGAATGCCCCAAAATACGTGAGGAATATACTGAAAACACTGAAAAGGGAAATAGACTCATATACCATAATAGTTGGAGACTTCAACTCACCACTCTCATCAAGGGACAGAACATCTAGACAGAGGATCAACAAAGAAATAGAGAATCTGAATATTACTATAAATGAACTAGACTTAATAGACATTTATAGGACATTACATCCCACAACAGCAGGATTCACCTTTTTCTCAAGTGCTCATGGATCATTCTCAAAGATAGACCATATGCTGGGTCACAAAGCAAGTCTTAACAAATTTAAAAAGATTGAAATCTTACACAACACTTTCTCGGACCATAAAGGAATGATGTTGGAAATCAATAATAGGCAGAGTGCCAGAAAATTCACAAATACGTGGAGGCTCAACAACACACTCCTAAACAACGACTGGGTCAAAGAAGAAATTGCTAGAGAAATTAGCAAATACCTCAAGGCGAATGAAAATGAAAACACAACATATCAAAACTTATGGGACGCAGCAAAGGCAGTGCTAAGAGGGAAATTTATTGCTCTAAATGCCTATATCAGAAAAGAAGAAAAGGCAAAAATTCAGGAATTAACTATCCATTTGGAAGAACTGGAGAAAGAACAGCAAGCTAACCCCAAAGCAAGCAAAAGGAAAGAAATAACAAAGATTAGAGCAGAAATAAATGAAATTGAAAACATGAAAACAATAGAGAAAATCAATAAGACCAGAAGTTGGTTCTATGAGAAAATCAATAAGATTGATGGGCCCTTAGCAAGATTGACAAAAAGAAGAAGAGAGAGGATGCAAATAAATAAGATCAGAAATGGAAGAGGAGACATAACTACTGACCTCACAGAAATAAAGGAGGTAATAACAGGATACTATGAACAACTTTATGCTAATAAATACAACAATTTAGAGGAAATGGACGGGTTCCTGGAAAGACATGAACAACCAACTTTGACTCAAGAAGACATAGATGACCTCAACAAACCAATCACAAGTAAAGAAATTGAAGCAGTCATTCAAAAGCTTCCTAAAAAGAAAAGTCCAGGACCAGACGGCTTCACATCTGAATTCTATCAAACATTCCAGAAAGAATTAGTACCTACTCTCCTCAAACTCTTCAAAAAAATCGAAGTGGAGGGAAAACTACCTAATTCATTCTATGACGCCAACATTACCCTCATACCAAAACCAGGCAAAGATATTACAAGAAAAGAAAACTACAGGCCGATCTCTCTAATGAATATAGATGCAAAAATCCTCAATAAAATTCTAGTAAATCGTATCCAACAACACATTAAAAGATTTATTCATCATGACCAAGTAGGATTCATCCCAGGTATGCAAGGATGGTTCAACATAAGAAAATCAATTAATGTAATACACCATATCAACAAATCAAAGCAGAAAAATCACATGATCATCTCAATTGATGCAGAGAAGGCATTTGACAAGATTCAACATCCTTTCCTGTTGAAAACACTTCAAAGGATAGGAATACAAGGGAACTTCCTTAAAATGATAGAGGGAATATATGAAAAACCCACAGCTAATATCATCCTTAATGGGGAAAAATTGAAAACGTTCCCCCTAAGATCAGGAACAAGACAAGGATGTCCACTATCACCACTATTATTCAACATTGTGTTGGAGGTTCTAGCCAGAGCAATTAGACAAGAAAAAGAAATACAAGGCATCAAAATTGGAAAGGAAGAAGTAAAACTATCACTGTTTGCAGATGATATGATAATATACGTCGAAAACCCGGAAAAATCCACAACAAAACTACTAGAGCTAATAAATGAGTACAGCAAAGTAGCAGGTTACAAGATCAACATTCAAAAATCTGTAGCATTTCTATACACTAGCAATGAACAAGCGGAGGGGGAAATCAAGAAACGAATCCCATTTACAATTGCAACTAAAAGAATAAAATACCTAGGAATAAATTTAACTAAAGAGATAAAAAACCTATATAAAGAAAACTACAAAAAACTGCTAAAAGAAATCACAGAAGACCTAAACAGATGGAAGGGCATACTGTGTTCATGGATTGGAAGACTAAATATAGTTAAGATGTCAATCCTACCTAAATTGATTTACAGATTCAATGCAATACCAATCAAAATCCCAACAACGTATTTTTCAGAAATAGAAAAACCAATAAGCAAATTTATCTGGAAGGGCAGGGTGCCCCGAATTGCTAAAAACATCTTGAGGGAAAAAAACGAAGCTGGAGGTCTCGCACTGCCTGACTTTAAGGCATATTATGAAGCCACAGTGGTCAAAACAGCATGGTATTGGCATAAAGATAGATATATCGACCAATGGAATCGAATAGAGTGCTCAGATATAGACCCTCTCATCTATGGACATTTGATCTTTGATAAGGCAGTCAAGCCAACTCACCTGGGACAGAACAGTCTCTTCAATAAATGGTGCCTAGAGAACTGGATATCCATATGCAAAAGAATGAAAGAAGACCCATATCTCACACCCTATACAAAAGTTAACTCAAAATGGATCAAAGATCTAAACATTAGGTCTAAGACCATAGAACAGTTAGAGGAAAATGTCGGGAGATATCTTATGAATCTTACAATTGGAGGCGGTTTTATGGACCTTACACCTAAAGCAAGAGCACTGAAGAAGGAAATAAATAAATGGGAACTCCTCAAAATTAAACACTTTTGTGCATCAAAGAACTTCATCAAGAAAGTAGAAAGACAGCCTACACAATGGGAATCAATATTTGGAAACGACATATCAGATAAAGGTCTAGTATCCAGAATTTATAATGAGATTGTTCAACTCAACAACAAAAAGATAGCCAACCCAATTTCAAAATGGGAAAAAGACTTGAATAGACACCTCTCAGAGGAGGAAATACAAATGGCCAAAAGACACATGAAGAGATGCTCAATGTCCCTGGCCATTAGAGAAATGCAAATCAAAACCACAATGAGATATCATCTCACACCCACCAGAATGGCCATTATCAACAAAACAGAAAATGACAAGTGCTGGAGAGGATGCGGTGAAAGAGGCACACTTATCCACTGTTGGTGGGAATGCCAAATGGTGCAACCACTGTGGAAAACAGTTTGGCGGTTCCTCAAAAAGCTGAATATAGAATTGCCATAAGATCCAGCAATACCATTGCTGGGAATCTACTCAAAGGAATTAAGGGCAAAAACTCAAACAGACATTTGCACACCAATGTTTATAGCAGCGTTATTTACAATTGCAAAGAGATGGAAACAGCCAAAATGTCCATCAACAGATGAGTGGCTAAACAAACTGTGGTATATACATACGATGGAATATTATGCAGCTTTAAGGCAGGATAAACTTATGAAGCATGTAATAACATGGATGGACCTAGAGAACATTATGCTGAGTGAGTCTAGCCAGAAACTAAAAGACAAATACTGTATGGTCCCAATGATGTGAATCGACACTCGAGAATAAACTTGGAATATGTCATTGGTAACAGAGTTCAGCAGGAGTTAGAAACAGGGTAAGATAATGGGTAATTGGAGCTGATGGAATACAGACTGTGCAATAGGACTAGATACAAAAACTCAAAAATGGACAGCACAATAATACCTAATTGTAAAGTAATCATGTTAAAATACTGAACGAAGCTGCATCCGAGCGATAGGTTCTTGTTTTGTTTTGTTTTGTTTGTTTTGTTCTTATTATTATTACTTTTATTTTTTTCTCTATATTAACATTCTATATTTTTTTCTGTTATACTGCTAGTTCTTCTAAACCGATGCAAATGTACTAAGAAACGATGATCATGCATCTATGTGATGATGTTAAGAATTAATGATTGCATATGTAGAATGGTATGATGTCTAAAAAAAAAAAAAAAAAATGGTCAGCGCAATACTGCCTAACTGTAATGTAATTATGTTGGAACGCTGAATGAAGCTGCATCTGATCTATAGATTTTTTTTGTTTTTTTTTTCTTTCTCTTATATATTTTTGTACTTTTTATTTTTATTTGTGTTTTCTCTGTGTTATCACTTTATTTCTTTTTCTGTTGTCGTGCTATTTCTTTCTCTAAATCGATGCATATGTAGTGAGAAATGATGACCATACACCTATGTGATGATATTAAGAATTACTGATTGCATATGTAGAATGGATTGATTTCTAATGTTGTGTTAGTTAATTTTTTTTAATTAATAAAAAAAAAAGAAAGAAATGAGAACACTAGTCAAAGGACAACGCTAGGGCTCTGACACGGTTGATCTGTGTAACGTTGCAAGGAAGATATGATGTGCTGTCAGCTTCACAGACACGCATATCACAGCCCAATTTGTTTGCCAGGCAGTTGTTCCAGACAGGTAGTTTACCGACAGAAGAAAATTGAAGGCACACTACTGATTAGACAATCAAAGCACAGTGACAGCTGAACTGTATCAAGTGTTGTGTAAATCCTGACGTTGCCCTCAAGTAAAGCAAATTAAATAACGGGGAGGAAGAAGAATTAACTTGGCAATGAAACACAAGGTGGTTTTTTAACCTGCAACCCCCAGTCTGACAGTGACCTAATGTGCTAGCCCAGGAAATTGATCTCGGTCCAGGCTCAGAGCGCGAACAGAAAGCCTACAGGCAATCTCAATACAGAATTGAATAAATTTTGGGCCTGCATATACATCCTTTTGCTGTCATTGTTTTTTAAGTCTCTGGAAACCTTAAGAGACATTTTCAATTGTATTTTACACCCTTTTGGCATGATCAGTGGAGAGTTAAGGATATGGATGATTTCTTCCAACACTATTTTCTCTAACACAACACCATGAAGTTCAGCTTAAGGCAGATCTGTCTTGTAGGCTTGTGATTTTATTGATCCTACTGCCCAAATGGATTTTTAAATGAAGTTTGTTTTTTTTTATATGACACTATATATGGACTCTTTGAAGGACTTGAACCCCTCAAAGTTACTAATTCTTTTCCTCGCACTTTTAAGGCCAGGAGTAATCATTAAGTTGAAAGGACAAATGATACGAAAACAAATCTCTGAGAGTGAGATAACTTCAACGGTCATTTGGACCAAATGTACAACCTGCCTGAGCAGTTGGTTCATTTCTCCTCTTAAGGAGTGAAGTAATTTAATCGGGTGGGAATCCAAACTCTAGGTCTTATTGTGGTCTTCAGAAGGAAGATCTGGCATTGTCTGTAATTTGGAACTTTACCTACTGTAGAGATCAAAGAAAGAGAGGTTTATTTTATCCAAAACCTAAATTTCTGTAGCACATAATCTAACTCAACCTGTCTGGAGCGCTCATTTAAACAGCCAAACACAGGGAGCCCAGAACGGGAATGCGATACCTGGATACATCTCAGAGTATGTTGAGCAGATAATTTTAAAGTATCAGCAAAGTCCCTTGAGGGACTGTAGACAAAATATGGAACTATTAAACTTTACCAGTGGGGAAACCTCCGATACTGTCTCAAACATTAGGGATTCCTCAGTCAATAGGCCACACCCTTGATCTTGAGGCCTGCTCTTATGAAGCTTATTTCTATAGCAGAGGAGTTAAGTCTACCTAAAATTATGCCTAAGAGTTACTTCCAGAAAACTTCTTTTGTTGCTCAGATGTGGCCTCTCTCTCTCTCTCTCTCTCTCTGTCTCTAAGCCTGACTCTGTAAGTAAAATCATTACCCGCCCCCAACATGGGACATGGCATCCAGGGGTCTTGTATGACTTTCAGGCATCCAGAAAGTCACCCTGACAATGTAGGACATGAGTCCCAGGGATAAGCCTGGCCCTGGCACTGTGGAATTGATGACTTCCTCACCAAAAAGGGGAAAAGAAATGTAACAAAATAAGGTATCAGTGTCTAAGAAGGCTCAAATAGAGTTAAGAGGCTATTCTGGAGGCTACTCTTATGCAAACTGCAATGAGGTACTGTTGGTTGCCACGGTTTGCCAAACCCCAGCCAACATCATTCTTGTTAACCCTAAAGAATACCCAGGGCTCTATCTAAGATTCTACAAAAGTTATATGCACTAATATTATTTTCCAAACGGTTCCTAGGCCATATAAGTCCTGAACCCCAGAGAGGCCAGCCTCTCCCGAACATCAGCTAGTTCCATCCCCCTATCCCATATTGTTGACACCCCTTTCCTGCATGAAAAAGTTAGACTCGACATAACCCAAATACCCCTAAATATTGGGAGAAGGATCAAAGGAGAAAGAGGAATTGCAATAGATAAGACAGTATTTAACAAATGAGTGTGAGTGCTGAATTATTATATTGATATTTCTTTTGGTCTCCAGCGTCTTGGAGAAGCCAGAAGGGAAAACTTGAAATTATGGAATGGTAACATACCAAACTCTGATATTTGTACTATAACTACTTGTTACAATGTACTTCAAAATTTGTTGGTTTTTGTATATATGATATATTTCCCAACAACAACAAAAATGTTTTGTTTTCTTTTATTTTTTTTAAAAAAAGGAGGATCTGAGAAATACACTTTCTCCTGGTTTAACCCAGAAAGGAAAGAATATAAGTGGGTCCAATCAGAACCAGATTCTTCTATTCTTACAGGGAAACTAAGTGAAAGTTAAAAGTTTGCTAAATATTGTTTATGTGTATAGTGATGAATGTAAGACACAACTGTAAAGCCCTTAAGCTATAAAATAGCATAAAAATATAATGATAGCACTAAGAGTGGGGACTGAATTTTCTTGGAGATGAGCAACCACAATGGTTTGAATAGATTTGTGTGAAAGGCTGCCAGCTTTCAATTTGGTTCTCCTCTAAATAAATATTCCCACATGACCACACCTGCTACCAAGGTAGATGCTTAGAACCAGGTACATGGTCTTCCTGGAAAAAATAGCAGGCTTATTTATTTTTGACTCAATATTTTTTATAGACATTTGTCTTTTTCCTAGAAGAGACTTCCTGGCATTTGAGTACATAGTACAAATTGCCCCATGACATTTCTGAAGGCCAAAATATGTCACTCCCATCCCCTGCTTCCAATTTCACAAACAGAACCTGAGACAGCAAGGATAAATAATCTTCAGGAAGCCATACAGGCCAGAGGAGACTTACTTTAGACCACTGTGCTTTCTTCCAAATCTGGAAGCTCATCAGATGTTTATTTTCACACACACACACCTGTATGACCTAGATTCTGACCTGAGGATGTGAACAAGCATGAGATTTAGTTTTTTCTCCCATGAATTTGGACTTAATTAAATATTTAGGATCCTATAAATGACTCTTTTATTTCATGTTTGGTATTATTTCTTTATTTTTTTGGTAGCTCACCACCAATAATGATACAGCACTGTCATAATCAGGTTCATGTGTCAACTTGGCCAGGTGGCGCCCACTTATCTGGTTGGGCAAGTGCTGGCCTGTCTGTTGCAATGAGGACATTTCATAGAATTAAATCATGATCATGTCAGCTGTATCCACAGCTGATTCCATTTTAATCAGCCAAGGGGATTAAATGAGTGATGCTTAATCTAATCACCGGAAGCCTTTTAAGGAGGATTCGGAAGAGACAGGCTCTCTTCCTGCCTCAGCTGGCAAGCCTCTCCTGTGGAGTTCATCCAGACCCTCCATTGGAGTTGTCAGCTTCACAGCCTGCCCTGTGGATTTTGGACTCTGCATTCCCATGGTCATGTGAGACACTTTCGTAAATTTTATATCTACAGATATTTCCTGCTGATTCTGTTTCTCTAGAGAACCCTAGCTAATACAGGCACTGAACAGAATATTTAATGAGACACAGTAACTGTTCTGATGAGATCCTAATTCAATGAGCCAGGACACAAACACTGCCCAAAGTTAAAACACCTGAAGGTATAGTGCTCGTTTTCCTAGGTATTTTAGAAGTTTTACCTTCCTGTCAAGCTGTCATAGACACACAACTTCCTACCTTGATGTGGACCTACTGAAGATGCAGCCCTGCAGCCACAAAACTGCTGCCATCTGCCCCTCATTTATAAATTCAGTCTAGCAGAAATTCCTTGATCTGTCAACAACACCTTCCTCAAATGGCCCTGTTACCAAAACAAATGGTATGGTCCGTGACATCTGAAGGAGATGCCATGGATTGAAACAAATAGTATGGTCCATGACATCTGAAGGAGATGCCATGGATTGAAACAAATGGTATGGTCCATGACATCTGAAGGAGATGCCATGGATTGAAACAAATGGTATGGTCCATGACATCTGAAGGAGATGCCATGGATTGAAACAGATCTTTAGGCCCACCTTAGAGCTCGTGAATTAAAATATGGTGGTGGGTTCAGAAATCTTGTGCCACTCACCCAAGAAAGTACACGACAGAAGAAAACAAAATGAGGCTTAATTTTTCCTCCTATGTCATGGTTTGTATGATACATTATGTCATCACTCTAATTATTGGTTCTGTCTTAAGTTGGCCATGATCTTGAAGTGTTGATCTTCTTTTGTGAAATAATGAATTTGTAAAGTGATTATTAAAAGTTTTCTTTTGGTAATTGTTTTGTCCTGTGTAATTGCTGCATCATTATCATTTGTTAGCCTCATCTAACTCTTTGTTATATAGTTTTTTCCCCTGGGAAAATCGGAATGCTGGTCCCTAGTTGTTAACAGAGGTCCTTTACAAGTATAAATCATTCATTGTGAGCTAAATCACAGACCATATGCTTTGAGAAAATAACCCAAGAGTCTCTCCTAGGAACAAAGTTTGTGGATTTTTAGCACTTGACTTCATGACACTGATTTTGAGAGTTCAAAAGTCTTTTCCAATAACCTCTAGCTTCTAGCCATATTTCTAAATATTCCAGACTACTGTGAGTCTGCCCTCTGAGGAAGTAGGGTGTTTCTACAAACTCACCCTAAAATATTGATATTCCATGCTTAGTTTCCTAGACTGTTGAAGCAAATGCCAGGTAATATGTCGCTTAAACAATGGCAATTTATTAGCTTACAGTTTTGAAGCCAAGAAAATGTCCACATCAAAGCATCATCAAAGCAACCCTTCCTCCCCAAAGTGTGGCGTTGTGAAGCAGGCTGCTGGCGACCCTTGGTCCTCAGTTTGTCACATGGTGAGGCGCATGGTGCATCTCCTGGTCTCTTCCTTTTCTTCTGGGTTCTGTTTCAGCTTCTAGCTTCCTGTGGCTTTCATTCCACCTGAATTCCATTCTCTTTTAAAGGACTCTAGTAATAGGATTAAGGCCCATCCTAACTGAGGTGGGCCACACCTTAACTGAAGTGACCTCATCAAAAGGTCCTACTCACCATGGGTCCACAGCCACAGGGATGGACTAGATTTAAGAACATGTTTTCCTGGAGTGTCCATAACTTCAAACTGCCATGCTTACTCTTGACCACACGTAATCTTTTCCTCAGAAAGCTTGAAAAGCAAAGAGCTGCAGCAGACATGCAGTGAATTCCATGAAAACCAACCAGAAAAGGAACTGAGAAGACAGAGCCAGTTTCCTGATTTCCTTTAGGTTATTTACGATTTCTTCTTAACCCTGGGAACATGACCTAAGACTTACCTTTATAGTTATACAATACACTATTTATGCCTTTTCTGGGTTTATTAATAGCAATAACAGGTCTAAATTATCATTGCTACTGAGAATGTCCACTGAGGGATGCCAGATAATAGTTCAAACAAGAAATTTCCATTGCTATAAAAGTGATAGCACACCTGTAAAGTAGGTGTGCTATCTCCCAAGATGAGGAAATAATTGCATTTCCAAACCACATGCAGTGGTCCTGGAGGACCCAGCATTGGTGCTCAGGACTGGGTGGCATCCAGGTGGCACAAACCAGCTCTGCTGCCCTGCCTGGTGCACTAGGCCCATCTGCTCAGCCTTGTATTCCTCCGTGTTCGTCTGCGCTTGTGATGACATTTAGATTAGCAGCCACGTCAAAGTAGATACATTTCTTACTACAATTCCAATGTTAAACATCCTGGGATGTGTTCTCTTCTGCCTCAGAAGAGAATGCACCGAAACAGGAAGTCATCTGCTTCACAACACGGGGGAGTTCACAAAGAAATGTTATTGGCAAACTATTTTTGATGAAGCGCAAAGTTCCCCACAGCTTGCCTACTTCATGCATTCCGATTTTCCCAGGGGAAAAAACTATATAACAAAGAGTTAGATGAGGCTAACAAATGATAATGATGCAGCAATTACACAGGACAAAACAATTACCAAAAGAAAACTTTTAATAATCACTTTACAAATTCATTATTTCACAAAAGAAGATCAACACTTCAAGATCATGGCCAACTTAAGACAGAACCAATAATTAGAGTGATGACATAATGTATCATACAAACCATGCCATAGGAGGAAAAATTAAGCCTCATTCTTGTTCATGTTCTCAGATCAAAATCTAGTTAGTTAATAATTCTCTAGGTGGCAGGCATACGCCGGAATTATCCCAGACAAACTATCCCAGGATATATGGTCACCCAAGTGATAATTCACTAACAAGAAAAGTGGGGAAATTCCATGCATCTGAATGTGCACTTGCTCAGTAAGGACTTTACAATGTTCTTGATGTTAAAATACTGAAAACAAAGTGTGCCAGTTTGAAAATATTATGCAGCCCAGAAAAGCCACGGCTTAATGATGATTCGATCTTGTGAAGACAGCCATTTCTTTTCATCCTGACTCAGCACTGCAGGTTGGAAATTTGATTAGTTTATCTCCATGGAGATGTGGCACACCCGATTGTGGGTGTGACCTTTGATTAGATGGAGATGCGACCCCACCCATTTCAAGTGGGTCTTAATTCGTTTACCGGAATCCTTTAAAAGAGGAAACATTTTGGAGGGAGTCAGAAATGACAAAGCTGGCAGAAATGATAGAACCGCCAGAAACTTCAGAGCAGAGTTGACACAAATGCCAACATTTGGAGAACAGAAACATGGATGTTTGGAGATGCCTGGAGCCCAGCAGACTTTTTTTTAAACTTTTTTATTGTATAGTATAACATATACACAAAGCAAAGAAAGAAAAAAGCAATAGTTTTCAAAGCACTCTTCAACAAGTAGTTACAGGACAGATCCCAGAGTTTGCCACGGGCTACCATATGATCCTCTCAGATTTTTCCTTCTAGCTGCTCCAAAACATAGGAAGCTAGAAGGCTTAAATATTTTTTTATCCCCACAATTGACTTATTTTCTTTCTTTTTTGTGAAAAATAGCATTTATACAAAAAAGCAATACATTTCAAAGCACAGAACAATTAGTTGTAAAATATATTTCAGAGTTTGACATGGGTTACAATTCCACAATTTTAGGTTTTTACTTCTAGCTGCTCTAAGATATTGGAGACTAAAAGAGATATCGCTTTAATGATTCAGCAATCATATTCATTTGTTAAATCCTATCTTCTTTATATAACTCCATCATATCCTCTGATCTTTCTATCCCTCTCTTTAGAGGTGTTTGGGCGATGGCCATTTTAACTTTTTAATGTTAGAAGGGGCTGTCACTATTATGGGATAGGGGGATGGAACTCTCTGATGTTCTGAAGAGGCTGGGCCCTCAAGGTTTCAGGATTTATCTGGTCCAGGGACCCATTTGGAAGTTGTAGATTTCTGGAAAGTTACACTAGTTGCATGGAACCCTTGAGGAATCTTATATATCACCCTTGGTGTTCTTTAGGTCCTGGTTTGGGGTTGGAGGTTATGGTAGGTAGACATTGCTATGAGCAACCTCCAGAGTAGCCTCTCAACTCTATTTGAACTCTCTCAGCCACTGATACTTTATTAGTTACACTTTTTTCCCCTTTTGGTCAGGATGGAATTGTTGATCCCATGGTACCAGGGCCAAATTCATCCCTGGGAGTCCTCTCCCACATCACCAGGGAGACTTTCACCCCTGGATGCCATGCCCCCATGTAGGGAGGGGGACAATGATTTCACTTGCAGAGCTCGGCTTTGAGAGAGTGAGGCCACATCTGAGCAACAACAGAGGTCCTCTAGAAGTAACTCTTAGGCATAATTATACACAGTCTAAGAGCCCAGCAGATTTTGTCATGTGATGTAAGGCAAGCCAGAACCTGGAGAGAGCCAAGGGAAACCAAGAGATGAAAGCCTGCCCTACTGAAGCAAATGGGGAACCCTCACAGGAGCAGAGACTAAAAGCAATGGAGCCCAGGAGCAAGGGACTAGCAGATGCCAGCCACAGGACTTCCCAGCTGACAGAGGTGTTCCTGACCCATCAGCTTTCCTTGAATTAAGGTATCTTTTTCTGGATTCCTTGGTTTGGACAATTGTGTAGGCTTAGAACTGTAAACTTGTAACTTATTAAATTCCCCTTTTTAAAAGCTGTTCCAGTTCTGGTATATTGCAATCTGGCAGCTTGAAAACTAATACATAAGGCTTCCACATTCTCTAGCAACATTCTAATTCCTTTGTCCAAAATACCCATGACAGTCGTAACTTCTTGTTTCTCAGATTTCAGTTCATGGGGTTGTTGTATAAATACAGTTGTTATAACAAAGGGAAAGCAGATCAAAAGCAAAAGCAAATTTAACATTTGGAAACATATATAATACAACTCTAGTTTGGATGTGCAGTGCAATGTATTTGCTTCCTTAATTGTAAGCTGCCAATACTATGAAGGTACAATAGCCAGGTCAAGGATGCATAATTCATTTAAAGGTGGAAGATACTATACTCTCTAAAGTCCATCAGCCTGAGATAAGCTGGATACAGCATTTAGTGGAGTTTCCAAAGCTGGGTGACAGGAAGTGCTCATCACAGCGCTGCAACGAGCATGGCAGTGCAGTATTATCTGGAGTCAACCTACCTCAACCTGGTGCTCCCCAAGGAGACACCTTCACTGGCTTTTCTTTTTTTTTTAACTAATTTATTTATTTTTCTTATTCTTTTTTTTTAGATTATTTTATTTTTATTTTTTAAATTTTATTGATATATATTATATAGTCACATGCCATGTAATCATCCAAAGTGTACAATTTGTGGTTCACAATATCATCATATAACAATGCACTTACATCACAATTGACTTTTTGCATGTGTGTGAATAATTACATACATACAAAAAAGAGATAAATTTCAAGTCACATCACAACAATTAGTTGTAGAACAGATTTCAGAATGTGGTATGGGTTACAATTCCACAATTTTAGGTTTTTCCTTCTAGGTGTTTTAAGATGTTGGAGGCTAAAAGAAATATCAATATATATAGATTCAGCAATCATACTCATTTGTTAAACCCGACCTTCTCTGTATAACTCCACCATCACCTTTGATCTTTCTCCCACTTTTTAGGAGTATTTGGGCTATGCCCATTCTAACTTCTTCATGTTGGAAGGGGCTGTGGATAATTTTGGGATACGAGGATGGAAGTAGTTGATGTTCTGGAGAGGCTAGCCCTTTGGCATTTCAGGACTTAGCTGTTCCAGGGACCCACCTGGAGGTTGTAGGTTTCTGGAAAATTACCCTAATGCATTGAAGCTTTATAGAATTTTATATAATGCACTAGGTGTTCTTTAAGATTCACAGGAATGGTCTTGATTGGGGTTTAGCAAGTTATGATAGTAGCAAAATCTAACTGAAGCTTGCATAAGAGTGACCTCCAGAGTCACCTCTCGACTCTATTTGAACTCTCTCAGCCACTGAGACCTTATTTGTTACATTTCTTTTTCCCCTTTTGGTCAGGATGGCATTGTTGAGCTCATGGTCCAAGGGCCAGACGCATCCCTGAGAATCACCTCCCATGCTTCCAGAGAGACTTTCACCTGTGGATGTCATGTCCCATGTATGGGGGAGGGCAGTGATTTCACTTCAAGAGTTGGGCATAGAGAGACTGAGGCCACATTTGAGCAACAAAAGAGGTCCTCCAGAGGTAACTTGAGGTATACCTATAGGTAGGCTAAGCTTCTCCAGTACATACAAAGCTTCACAAGAGCAAGCCTCAAGATCGAGGGCTTGGCCTATTGATTTGGATTTCCCTAGTGTTTGACACAGTATCAGGGGTTTCCCTGGTGGTAAAGTGTAATAGTGCCATATTTTTTCTATCGTCCCTCAAGGGTCTTTGCCAATACTTTTTTGTTTATCTGCTTAATATACTCTGGGATTTATCTGGAGATGAAGTTATACAGTACTAGAGGCCCTCATTCTTATTATGGGTTCCTTGTGTTTGGATGGCTTAAGTGATCTATCCAGACAGATTGAGTTAGATTATGCGCAATGGAAAACTTAGGTTCTGGCAAAATAAACCATTCTTCCTTTGGTCTCAAAGAGTAGATGAAGTCCTAAAGTACAGACAATGTTTTCCTTTCCCCTATATGGTGAATTACTTTAATCTCGACCTCATTGGCTTCATTCTTATCTCTAAATACCAGGTTATATCTCTCAAAATCCAGAAATAACAACTACCACTCTGGACTCAATGTGACTGATGTGAGAACTTACAATCAAAGAGTATGGCATGTATAAGTTTTTCCTTTTTCTTTTTATTTCTTTTTCTGGAGTGATGCAAATGTTTTAAAAAATGATCGTGGTGATGAATACACAACTATGTGATGATATTGTGATGAGCCATTGATTGTACACCATGTATGGAATGTTTGTATGTTAAGAATGTTTGTGTTTTTGCAAATGTTCCAAGAAATAATTATGATGATGAATATGCAACTATGTGATGATATTGTGAATTACTGATTATATATGTAGAACGGAATGATCAAAATAGGAATGTTTGCATTTGCTTTGTGTTTTTTGGTATTTAAAAAAATAAAATTAAGAAATTAAAAAAAGAATGTTTGTGTTTGTATGTGGTTTTGTCGATAGAAACATTTTTTAAAAAGGGGACTTACAATATAGGCTACTGTTTTCTTATAAGTATTTTCTAAATGACACCATACAATATTCACTCTTCTATTTCTGTCTTATTTTGCCTCATCAAATGTCCCACAGGATCACTCACAATGTTGCATGCCTCACAACTTCATCATATTTTGTAGCATCACAATATTCAATCATATGTATACACCAGTTTTCACCAATCTACTTCTCAGTCAGTACATCCTTCAACCACCTCCATTTATTGGGCATTATGTTTAAATGTCCACAGTCAACAGTCAATCAACATTCTCAATTTTAATTTCATTGTTCCCAAGAGAAAGATAGCCAATAAACACACCCTCACCAAATAGAAAATCCAACTCCCCCCCCCTTAAATCTTGTCCCTCCCCCCATTATTTACCCCTGGTGTTGCTGTGGTACTGTTGATGTTTCCTGTTAAACATAGTCCTTAGCATGAAATAGCAGTTTTTACCCTATACCAAGCTTATACATTCTTTGTACAAGATTCATACCTTTGCAGTTCATGCAAGAATTTATTGATATTTGTACTGTTAATTGGTGGGGCACATTGGTCTATACAACCCCTTTCAATCATGTTCACCTTCAATTTGGTAATATTACTATAGACCCTCTAGCGAACTGCCTTCATTTCTAACTATTACCTTATCGTTAAGTTCAACCTCATTGGCTAACTATTTGCCCATCTCTTGCTTCCATGAATCTCTAGTTCCCCTATATTCTGTATTATAGGCCCCTGATTTTACCTTTACCATGGTCATAAAGTGGAATTATACAGTATCCATACTTTTGTGTCTGGCTAATTTCACTGAGCATTATGTCCTCAAGGCTCATCCACCTTGCCACGTGCTTCAGGATGTCATTTCATCTAATTGCTGCAAAATATTTCATCATATGTATATACCACATTTTTTTAAATCCACTCACCTGTTGATGGGCACTTGGATTGTTTCTATCTTTTGGTGATTGTGAATAATGCCATTATGAGCATCAATGCGTGAATGTCTGTTCGTACCACTGCTTTCAACTCTTCTGGGTATATACTGAGTAGTGGTATTGAAGGATCACAGGAAAACTTGATATTTAGTTTTCAGAGGAATTGCCATAGCAGATATACCAGTGTACATTGCCAGCAGCAATGCATAAGTGTTCCAATTCCTCCACATCATCTCCAACATTTGTTGTTTCCTGTTTGTTTAACAGCAGCCATTCTTATAGGTGTGAGGTGGTATCTCATTGTAGTCTTGATCTGCATTTCTCTTATAGCTAATGAAAATGAACATCTCTTCACGTGCTTTTTAGCCATCTGTACCTGCTCTTCAGAAAAATGCCTATTCATATCTTTAGCCCATTTTATAATAGGGTTGTTTGTTCTTTTGTTGTTGAATTTATGTTTACAGGATATCAAATTTTTACCAATGTGTGATTTCCAAATATGTTCTCCCATTGAGTTGGCTGCCTCTTAACCCATTTTACAAAGTCTTTTGAGGTGCAAAAGCATTTGATTTTTGATGAGTTCCCATTTATCTATTTTTTCTTTTGTTGCTTATGCTTTCTTTGTAAAGTTGAAGAAGCTACATCCTATTTACGAGGTCTTGAAGATGTTTCCCTACATTTTCTTCTGGGAACTTTATATGGCAGGTTCTTATATTTAGGTATTTGATCCACTTTGAGTTAATTTTTGTATAAGATGTAAGGTAAGGGTCATCATTCATTCTTTTGGCTATTCTAGTTCTCTCATGCCCATTTATAGAAAAGAATATTTTTGTCTCAGTTTAGTGGGCCTTGTCAAAGATCAGTTGACCATAGATTTGGTGGTCTATTTCTGCACTCTCAATTTGACTCCATTGGCCAATGCTTCTATATATTGTGCCAGTACCATGCTGCTTTGACCACTGTGGCTTTATAACAAGTTTTAAAATTGTGAAGTGTTAATCCTCCCACTTTGTTCTTCATTTTTAGGATACTTTTAGCTATTCAGAGTCTCTTTGCTTTCCAGATGAATTTGGAAACTAGCTTTTCCAAGTATTCAGAGTAGGCTAATGGAATTTTTATTGATACTGTATTAAATCTGGAGATCAATTTGGGTAGAATTGACATCCTAACTACATTTACCTATCCATGAGCGGGGGGTGTCTTTTCACCTGTTTAGATCTCCTTTGATTTCTTTTGGCAATGTTATGTAGTTTTTGGTATACAAGTCCTTTCCATCCCTAGTTAAGCTCATTCCTAAGTATTTGATTCTTTCAGTCACTGTTGTGAATGGAATTTTTTCCTTAACTGACTCCTTAGTTAGGTCATTGCTTGTGTATAGAAATATTACTGATTTTGCACATTAATTTATATCTTGCCACCTTGCTAAATTTGTTTATTAGCTCAAGCAACTTTTCTGTGGATTTCTTAGGATCTTCCAAGTGTAGTATCATATCATGTGTAAATAATGAGAGTTTTACTTCTTCCTTTCCAATTTGGATGCCTTTTATTTCTTTGTCCTGCCTAGTTGATCTAGCTAGAACTTCTAGCACAATGTTGAATAATAGTGACAATGGGCATCCTTGTCTCATTCCTGATCTTAGGGGAAAGATTTCAGTCTTTCTCCATTGAGTACAAAGCTGGCTATTGGTTTTTCATATATTCTGTTTATCATATTGAGGTGGTTACCTTTGATTCCAATCTTTTGGAGTGTTTTTATCAAAAAAGGATGTTGCATTTTGTCTAATGCTTTTTCAGCATCAATCAAGATGATCATGTGATTTTCCCCTTTCAATTTGATGATGTGCTATATTATATTAATTGATTTTCTTGTGCTGAACCATCCTTGCATTCCTGGTATAAACCACACTTGTTCATGGTGTATAATTCTTTTAATGTGTCTTTGGACTCAATTTGCTATCATTTTGTTGAGAATTTGTGCATCTATGTCCAGAAGGAGATTGTCCTATAGTTTTCCTTTCTTATAGCAACTTTTCTTGGTTTTTGTTTTGGGGGGTGGTGGTGCATGACCCGGGAATCAAACCTGGGTCTCCCACATGGAAGGAAGGCATTGTAATCATTGAACTACCTGTGCACCCCTTTCCCTGGTTTTGGTATTAAAGTGACGTTAGCTTCATAAAATGAATTAGGTAGCGTTCTTTTTTCCTCAGTTTTATAAAACTTTGAGCAGGATTGGTATTAGTTCTTTTTGGAATGTTTGATAAAATCCCCCTCTGGCCCTGAGCTTTTCTTTGTAGATTTTTGATGACTAATTGAATCTCTTTACTTGTGATGGGTGTATTGAGATCTCTTTTTTCTTGAGTCAGCGTAGTTTGTTTATGTGTTTTCAGGAACTTGCCCATTTCGTCTAAGTTGTCCAGTTTGTTGTCACATAATTTTTCATAGTATCCTCTTAAGATTTTTTTTTTCATTTCCTCAGGGTCTGTGTTAATGACCCACCTCTCATTTCCTATTTTGCTTATTTCCATCTCCTTTCTTTTTTTCTTTGTTAGCCTTGCTAGTGGCCCATCAATTTTATTGATTTTCTCAGAGAAACAACTTTTAGTTTTATTGATTCTTTTTATTGTTGTTTTTTTCTTCAATTCATTTAATTCTGCTTCAATCTTTGCTATTTCTCTTTTTCTATGTGCTTTGGGGTTAGTTTGCTATTCTTTCTCAAGTTCCTCTAGGTGTGCAGTTAAGTCCTTGATTTTTTGCTCTTTCTCCTTTTTTAATATAGGCATTTAGGGCAGTAAATCCCTCTCACACATCCTTTGCCACAGCTCATAAGTTCTGATATGTTGTTTTCATTCATGTCCAGATAGCTATCTATTTCTCTAGCAGTTTCTTCTTTGATCCATTGGTTGTTTAAGAGTGTGTTATTTAATCTGCACATATTTGTGAAAGTTCTCATTCTTTGGTGGTTGTTCATTTCCAGCTTCATTCCATTGTGATCAGAGAAAATGCTTTGAATAATTTCAATGTTTTTAAATTTATAAAGACGTGTTTTGTGCCCCAGCATATGATCTATCCTGGAGAATGCTCCATGAGCATTAGAGAAGAAAGTATGTCCTGATGTTCTGGGGTATAACAATCTATATATGTCTGTTAGGTATAATTCAGTTATCAAATTGTTAAGTTCTCTATTTCTTTATTGATCTTCTGTCTAGTTGTTCTATTTATAGAGGAGAGAAGTGTTTTTGAAGTGTCCTACTATTATTGTTGAAACATCTTTCACTCCCTTCAGTTTGCCATTGTTTTTTCTCATATATTTTGGAGCTCCTTGATTGGGGGCATAAACATTTATGATTGTTATTTCTTCTTGGTGAATTGTCCTTTTTTTTACTATATTGTGTTCTTTGTCTCTTATGATGTCTTTACATTTGAAGTCCATTTTTCTGATATTATTATAGCTACTCCTGCTTTCTTTTGGTTACAATTTGCATGGAATGTTTTTTTCCATTCTTTCACTTTCAATCTATTTGTATCCTTGTGTCTGAGAGGAGTCTCTTGTAAACAGCATATAGCTGGATTATATTTTTTAATCCATTCTGCCAATCTATATCTTTTAATTGGTAAATTTAGTCTGTTAACATTCAAAGTTATTATTTGTAAAGGCATTTCTTGAATCCACCATCTTATCTTTTGGATTTAATTGTCATATTTATATATTCTTTTCCCTCTTTCTCTTTTTATCCTTGAAGTTACCCTTACTGGTACTTTTCAATTTTGTGCCATCTTCCAGACCTCCCTCTCGAGTCTTGTTTTGTTTTGTTTTGTTCCAGCCAACAAATTCCCTTTAGTAATTCTTGTAGGGCCAGTCTCTTGCTGGCAAATTTTCTCAGCATTTGTTTGTCTGTGAAAACTTTAATCTCTCCTCACTTTTGAAGGACAATTTGGCTGGGTACAGAATTCTTGGCTGAAAGTCTTTCTCTTTCAAAATCTTAAATATATCATACTTTTTGCCTGCATAGTGCCAGTTGAGTAGTCTGAACTCAGTCTCATGTGGTTTCCCTTGTATGTAGTAGATTTCCAGCTTCTCTTGCCACTTACAGGATTTTCTGCTTCTCTTCAACATTGGACAGACCAATTAGTATTTGTCTGGGGAAAGACCTGTTTGGATTTATCCTATTTGAAGTTGGTTGGGCATCTTCAATTTATATATTTATATCTTTTATAAGGGTTGGGAAGTTTTCCCCCATTATTTCCTCCACTAATCTTCCTAGCCCTTTACTCCTCTGTTCTTCTTCTGGGACACTGATGATTCTTAATATTTGTGCCCTTTGTTTTGTCTATCATTTCTTTGCGATCCAATTTGAATATTTCCATCTTTTTCATCATTTGTTGTTTTGTGTGTTCTGAATCAGTTGTCCTGTCTTCTAGTTCACTTATTCTTTTTCCTCCATCTTCAAATCTGCTATGTGTCTCTAGTATGTTTTTTATTGGTTCCACAGCATCTTTAATCTCTGTGATATCTGCTATTTTTCTATTTATTCTATCAAATACCTCTTTATGCTCTTCTAGTGTCTGCTTGATCTCCTTTGTCATTAGCCATCCCACTGATTGTATTTAGGAAAGTTATATGAACATCTTTGATTAGTTGTTCCTAAGTCTGTGTCTCCTGTGGTGTTTTAATTTGGTCATTAGGCTGGGCCACATCTGCCTGCATCTTCACATGGTTAGTGATCTTCTGTTGCCCTTAAGGCATGTAAATATCTTGATAGGGTTACTTTGGACATTGATTTCCTTCAGTCGTCTAAAGCACTGTATTTGCATGATGGATGTGGAGTGTGGGTAGGGGCACCACACTGCGGTGATGGGTTGCCATTCAGGTGTAGGCATGGATCAGGATGCTCCACTGGTGCCCGTGAGCATGGGGTGCAGGGTGCGGGGTTGGGTAGGTGTGGTGCAGGGGTCATGGGTGCAGGGTGCTGCTCAGGCAGGCCTTGGGGTGCAGAAGCAGGGCACAGTGTGGGAGACACACAGGTAGGGCACAGCGGGAGGATGGGAGGATGGTGTGGATGCACGGAGGCTGGTGTACAGGCAAGGCGCAGGGGCATGTCATGTGGGGGTCAGGGTGTGGAGTAGGTTGTGGGGGTCAGAGGTTAGGACCCAGAGGCCAAAATCTGAAAACCAGCTAAATAGTCCTTTATGAGAGAATGAGACATTTCTTATTAGGCTGGGAAACATGTCCCAACACCATAAATTTATTTACTAAATATAAACATTCCCAGAAAAAGTTTCCTTTTCAGAGAAGGAGCAAGAGAAGTGAAACCCTGGGAAGAAAAGCTCCCAGAACCCTCCAAAGGGATTCAAAGGCTGAACCAGGTCCATCTGCTACTTGCTTTCTGAGCCAAGCTCTTGAGTTCAGTGCTGAAACTCTTGGCCCTCTGATTGCACACTGACTCTTGTCTAATTCTTAGCAAGGCTGGGGACTTGTGCAGCCAGCAGCCATTCACCCAGAACCCACAATATCAAGGGCCAAAATCACTTCTCGTTTGAACCTTACACCCAGGAGTTTAGAGGACCAAACTTAAAATTTCTTATATTGTCCCAGGAGTAAAATTGTTCAAGATTCCCAAGGCTGCAAATAAACTCACTACCCTCCCTCTACATGGGACATGACTTCCAGGGGTGCAAGTCTCCCAAGCAACATGGGACAGGACTCCCAGGGATGAGCCTGGCCCTGGCATCATGGATTAACAATGCCTTCTTGATGAAAAGTGAGGAAAGAAATGAAACAAAACAACGTTTCAGTGGCTAAGAGATTTCAAATAGAGTCAAGAGGTTATCCTGCAGGTTATTCTTATGCATTATATAAATATTCCTTTTCAGTTTCTAGTGTATTTAGAATAACTAGAAGGAAATACCTGAAACTGTTGAACTGTAATCCAGTACACTGGATTCTTGGTAATGATTGTAGAACTATATAGCTTTCATCATACAGTCATGTGATTATGAAAAACGTGTGACTGACACTCCCTTTATTCAGCATATGAGCAGATGAGTAATAAAATAAAGCCAAAAATAGATATATAAATAATAGGGGGGATAAAGGATATGGAATGCTTGGGTGTTCTTTTTTCTTTTTCTTTGTTTTTCTTGGAGTAATGAAAATGTTCTAAAATTGATTGTGGTGGTGAATGCACAACTATGCAATGATACTGTGCACCATCGATTATAATATTTTAGATGGATTATTTGGTGTCTGACTCTATCGCAGTAAAATTGCAATAAAAAAAAAGATTCCCAAGGCTGGTAAAAACTTCCTGGGTTTTCTCATGATGACTGCTGTTCGACATTGCTTCTAAATCATCCAAATCAGAGTCTTCTGTCCCAGGAAACCATTCAGTGGAGAAAACCCAAGTGTCGATGTCCGTCCACCCGCCCACACGCTGCACCGAGAGCACCCACTTTGGATTTCTCTACCGCTTCCTGGATTCTGAATCACAGATCGCAGTTTTCTTAGGCTCTTTCTGGGCCTCAGTCTTTGCTTACATAAAACATTTCACGTGTCTTACTCTTTCCACAAGCAGCAGAGGATCAAGAACTGTAACCAAGAAGTTAGGATTTAAGGGATGATTATGATTACTGAATCATTATATAAATATTCCTTTTTACTTTCTGGTATATTAGAACAGACAGAAGGAAATACCTGAAATTTCTGAACTGTCATCAGCTGCCCTGATCTCTGATAATGATTGCAAAAGCCTTTATCCTGTGCCTTTGTGATTGTAAAAAGCTGGTATTCCCTTTATCCTCTTTTTTTTTTTTAATTTTAGAAACCTTTAATCACAAAGTCAACCCTCTAGTGCTAATGGAATAATTTAATCAGCTCACAACTAACCCATTAATTTGGTTCCAGGCAGTTTCACTCCTTTACATTTGTAAATTGTTTCTGCCTATTCTTGCTATCCAGATACTAATAACTCTTTTTCCCCTTCTTTCTGCTTATACTTGCTATTGGGATGATAACTCTATCTCTCTTCCTTTTTGCTTATTCTCCTTATTGAAATTATAATGACTTCATCTTTCCTTGTTAGAATCTGTAAGAAATGTGAACTCCGTAGACTCTGGAGAAACAGATTTTTAGGCCTATGGACCATGTAGTCTCCTGTTTCACACCTAGCAATAAACTATTCCTCTCTCTGAAACCCCGATATCTCAGGAACGGTTATCTGAGTGCACTGGGCAGACAATTCACCACCTTTGTCTAGTATCAAAATCTTAGGGTTTTATTTGAATAAAATCTAATAAAAGCCATAACCCATTTGTACTTAATTTAATTTTTTCTTGTAATTCAAGAAAACAACTACCACATGTTAAAATCCCAGATCTTGTAAATCTCAGACTGAATTTGCAGAGAATAGAACAGTCACCACATGCACACACACCTTCAACTCACACACATACACACACACACACACACACACACATATATTTGATTTCAATAATAAATCATGGAATGGGCTGGACCCCTGGGACTGCAACTGGAGCAGTCTTTCATATCACAGACATCAATGTTTACTGAAAAGTTAACCAAATGGGGTATTCTTGCTGGGTGGGGTGCAAGCGTGGTTTTTCCCTCAGCTTGGGCATGTGAGAATGATGTCCTTTCTTGCACTTCACTACACAAAGCTTTCCGGTCCATAGCCTGAAAAAAATGTCTCTGCTGAGATCTCTGTAAACCCTGGGAAATTATCTGCCAAGTATACAATGGTTACTGGTTTGTTTTGTTTGTTTGCTTTGTCTTGGGTAAGCCTGTAAAATACCATTCAAAATATGCCAAACCATCTTTACTATACTTGTCTCTCAAAACATTTTTTTATAATATTTTACTGAGATATCTTCACAAACAGTCCATCCAAAATATACAATCAGTAGCTCACAATATCATCACATGCTTGTGCATTCTTCACCGTGATCATTTTTGAACATTTGAATCATTCCAGAAAAAGAAAACACTCATATATCCCATACCTCTTACTCCTCCCTCTCATTGACCACTCGTATTTCAATTTACCCAATTTTTTGCCCTTTATCCCCCCCATTATTTATTTAATTTTTATCCTTGTTTTTTTACTCATTTTTCCATACCCTAGGTAAAAGGAGCATCAGACACAAGATTTTCACAATCACACAGTCACACTGTAAAAGCTATATAGCTATACAGCCATTTTCAAGAGTCAAGGCTACTGGAATACAATTCAACAGCTTCAGGTACTCCCCCCAGTCACTCCAGTACACCACAAGCTAAAAGGGAATATCTATATAATGCATAAGAATAACCTCCAGGATAACCCTTCTACTCTGTTTGAAATCTCTCAGCCACTGAAATTTTATTTCTCAAAACATTTTTTGACCTGCACTTATAAAGTGGAGGTTGTGATTCTCAGAGTTGAATTTCTAAAAGCAACTCACTTCTCAGCATCTGGCATGAGCCATATTCCTTATGGTAATTTGGTGATTATCAATTAAAAATAGTAATGAAGGGAAGCCTTCTTGATCAAAAGAGGGAACAGAAATGAAACAAAGTTTCAGTGGCTGAGAGATTTCAAACGGAGTCGAGAGTGATCCTACAGGTTATTCTTATGCATTATATAGATGTCCCTTTTTAGTTTATGGTATGCTGGAATGGCTGGAATGAAGTACCTGAAACTTTTGAGCTGTGTTCCAGTAGCCTTGATTCTTGAAAACAATTGTATAACTATATAGCTTTTACAATGTGACCATGGGATTGTGAAAACAACTTTGTGTCTGATGTTCCTTTTATTCAGATTATGAACAGATGAGTAAAAAAAAGGATAAAAAATATATAAATATTAGAGGGGGATAAAGGATAAAAAATTGGGTAGATAGAAATACTGTGGGTCAATGAGAGAGAAGGGGAAAGGATATGGGATGTATGAAATTTTTTTCTTTGGTCTTTTTATTTCTTTTTCAGGAGTGATGCAAATGTTCTAAAAATTATCATGGTGATGGATACACAACAATGTGATATATAAGCCACCAATTGTATACCATGTATGGACAATATGTGTCAAAATTTCTCAATAAAAATATTTTTTAAATAAATATACTGATCACATCTGTTGGAGAAACCATAAAATAGTGCTATTGTTGGAGAAGCCATAAAATATTGCTAACATGGCTACCATGGCTGATGCAAGGCAACACAAAATGGCTGACCCGAAATCTGCCCTCCGCCTTAGCAACAATGGTGACCAATCCCAGAAATCTGCCCTCTGCCCTGGCAACAACGGTGACCAATCCCAGAAATCTGCCCTCTGCCCTAGCAACAACGGTGACCAGTCCCAGAAATCTGCCCTCTGCCCTAGCAACAACGGTGACCAATCCTGGTAATCTGCCCTCCAGCCTAGCAACAACGGTGACCAATCCCAGAAATCTGCCCTCTGCCCTGGCAACAACGGTGACCAATCCCAGAAATCTGCCCTCTGCCCTAGCAACAACGGTGACCAATCCCAGAAATCTGCCCTCCGCCTTAGCAACAATGGTGACCAACCCCAGAAATCTGCCCTCTGCCCTAGCAACAACGGTGACCAATCCCGGTAATCTGCCCTCCAGCCTAGCAACAACGACCACCAATCCCAGCCCGACACGTGTCCCTGCATGCTTCCCAGCCTATATAAGCCTGTGCACTTCCTGAATAAAGCAGATGCCTTCCATTCTCCCCTGAGGGTTGTCTCCTGAGCCATGTGCTGTGTGCTCTGTGTCTGTGTGACTGACTCAGTACCGCCGCTTACCCCCAGCCATCAGCTAACCAGCCACCAGCGAGACAACACACATCAAAAAACAAAGTGATGATGATAATGCAGTGATGTGAAATGAACAAAATCTCTCTCCAAGTGCCCCACTCATTGACTTAGGAGCAGAGATTCACATTAATGAAACTGTGACCAAGAAGTTAGGGTTTAGGGGATGATTACTGAATCATTATATGGATATTCCTTTTTTTATTTTCTGGTATATTAGACAGAGGGAAATACCTGAAATCTCTGAACTGTCATAGAGTGCCTCAATCTCTGATAATGACTGCATAGCAATTATCTTGTGCCTTTGTGATTATCAAAACCTTGCAACTGACCCTCGCTTGTACCCCTTGATCCAATTTTTTAACCTTAGTCTTATAGTCACTAACCAGCCTCTAATATTTATTAATGAAGGACCTTATGTCAACCCATAACCCACTCCAATTCCAAAGCTTTCTGATACAGGAAGCTGGTTCTAACCCAAGTTGGCCCACCTAACATGCACAGTGGCTTAGCCTTTAACCTTTAAGTGTCCATTTTAATACTAAAGATGACCCCCACCGTCATTAAGGCTGCTATTCTCTCACATATGTAAGACTAAGCATGCAATCAGTCTGTGTGTGCTCAACAGTTAGATACATGATCTCTCACCGCCTCATCTCTATCCATCATGCTCAATATCCTAAAGCCATCCATCTCTTGAAACTATAAAATTATCAGAATTACTGCAGTTGAGGGTAACAGATTTTGGGGTTGCTCGATCATCGGCCGTCCTGCTTCGGAGGTAGCATTAAACTCTTTCTCTCTTTGAAACCCCAGGGTGTCAGGAATTGGCCATTTGCATGCATTGGGTGAGCCTTTTTATCCAGAATCATTACTACTTGGAGAAACGAGCGTATAGCTTTGGCTAAATACCAAGTTATGTTATGTGAGATGCTGAAGAAAATAAGATTAGGTAGATAATGTGGGTTTAGGATGTTATGAGCTGAGCGGTGGGGTGCAGACCTGGGCCACCCAGCATGGGGCTTTGCATCCCGCTGTGCCCACTCCAGACTGCCTGACAGCCTGGAGGGCTGGGCGCAGCTCCACAAGAACCTGATCGCCGAGCTGAGCAATACCAGCTGCACTTTCTCGTGGTCTGGACCAGCACAGAGGGTTCTGAAAGGGCATGAAAAACCCAACACCAGGCTAGGGCTAAGGAAAGTCTATCAAAAGGAAGATGAAGCATACGTGGACTCAGTTACTCTGGCAACCACCTTCTACCAATATTTATTGCAGCCAGTTAAGGATATGCAAGACGTTGCAACCTCAGTAAGCTTGGCATTTCAAAGTCCTTCAGTGGGGATGCTCTGTGTCCTAGAAGGATAACTGTTCTGCAAAAGAAAGCCCAGAAATGGACAAAATGGGCTGAAGAAAGTATAGTCTCTATTCAAGATATCAAAGTGCATTATTTTAAGGAACCAGTAAAAGCATGAGCAGGAATGCAGAAACAAATGGAACAGGCTGGGAAGAAATTTGGCCAGGCCGCATGGGCCTCTGAAACTCCGAGGTTAGAAAAACTCAAGCTGATGTTAGCTTAGGAGACTCTAACTCATGAGAGTTGTGTTTAAGACTTGTATTTACATCACAAAACAGCCGGAGTTTAGGGAAAGAGGGAAGAACTTCCAGATCAAGAAAAAATATAGATGCTGTAGATTAATTAAAAATACAGTATTACAAAATTCAATTAGAGCTATATATGAGGTTAAATTTGAGATATTCAAATATGAAGAAATACTGTTTATTATACAGTTGGACTCTATTAAAAGACTTATAAAAGAGAAAGAGGAGGAAGTTGTCTATTACAATACATGTGAAAGTCTCAAAGAACTTAAAGCCATTGATGGGGTAGCGGGGCTGCTGAGGTTAAAAACCTGGAGGTGACAGCTCAGCAGGCAGGACCAGTGGCTGGAGTGCAAACGAGACAGGATCTGTGCCAGAAGAGCCTATCCCAGGAACAAAAGGAACGTGAGCCCAGAGAGTCATTGGTTCAGATTGCAACAGGCTGAAGAAAGTATAAAATATTTTCATCAACATCATAACATTCAGATGAAAAGAAACAAGATAAAAGAAGAGGAGCAAACGATAAAAGAATGGACAAACCAAAAATGCCAAAAAACACTCCAACCACTGAGAGCATGTAAAGAGAAAGGTCCAGGTCAGCCCTTACTAAAAACATCTTGTTCAGAACCTGTGACTCCAAACCTACCATGTGGCTTTTCCCCACAGGCATCCTCACCAATTTTGCAGACTTCGTCAGCAATTGGTGCATCATCTGGGAACACCACAAGTACTCCTTACCTAAAGATAGTAACATGAAAACCCCTGAGTGTCAAGACTGTCCTAGAAGTGTCCAGATTTTTGTTCCAGGTGGGGACCTGACACACTCCAAGTCCGGTGAAGAGTTGTCACCACCTGCACAACCGCCTCGTCCACTGCCCCTGCCCCCCTCCCACCCCCTCTGCCTGCTCTGTCCTTTCCTTCTCAATCTGCTGCTCATTGGAACTTATACTTCAGGACTTCAGAAAATGGTCAGCCACTTCCTCTCATCTGCGAACACCTGCTGAAAGATCAAATGGATCTCTCTGGAGGTTTTATTTATTCATGTTCAATATTTTTATTGACAAAACTACATACAAACACAAACATTCTTAACATACGAACATTCCATACTTGGTGTACAACCAGTGGCTCACAATATCATCACATAGTTGTGTATCATCACCATGATCATTTCTTAGAACATTTGCATCACTCCAGAAAAAGAAAAAAGAAAAAACTCATACATACCATACCCCTTACCACTCTCTTTCATTGACCACTAGTATTTCCATCTACCCAATTTATTTTAACCTGTTTCTCCTATTTTTTTCTATACCCACTCCCTTTCACTGATCACTAGTATTTCAATCTACTCTATTTTAATATTTGTTCCCCTTATTATTTGTTTATTTTTTTATCTGTATTTTTTACTCATCTGTCCATACTATTGATTCAAGGAGTATCAGACACAAGGTTTTCACAATCACACAGTCATATTGTGAAAGCTATATCATTATTCAATCATCATCAAGAAACATGGCTACTAGAACACAGCTCTACATTTTCAGGCAGCTCCCTCCAGTCTCTCCATTACATCTTGAATAACAAGGTGATATCAACTTAATGGGTAAGAATAACCTCCAGGATAACCTCTCGACTCTGTTTGGAATCTCTCAGCCATTGATACTTTATTTTGTCTCATTTCACTCTTCCCCCTTTTGGTTGAGAAGGTTTTCTCAATCCCTTGATGCTGAGTCTCGGCTCATTCCCATGTTGCCAGGAAGGTCCACACCCCTGGGAGTCCTGTCCCACCTAGAGAGGGGAGGGCAGTGAGAGTGCCTGTTGTGTTCTCTGAAAGTTTTAAATGCCCAGAATCAGTGACATCTTGGCCTCATTAGGCGCGGCGAGACCCTCTAGGGAAAGCGGGCATGCCCAGCGCCACCCCCTCCTTCCCCAGCAAGAACCAAGGGCAAATGCACCTGGCCCATAGGGGAGGCCGCCGTCCAGCGACCTTGAGAGGAGCAGCACGCGCCCCCCCCCCCCCCCCCCCGGAGAGTCAAGGGTGTGTCTGCGGCTCCCAGCACGGAGCGCACAGCCCCGGCGGGTCGCGGCGAGGGGACCACCGAGTCCCCCCTGGGCAAAGGTGGGCTGCGCTGCACTGCGATGGGGCAATAGGGGCCCAGCTGGGACGGGGCTGCTGGACTGGGTGACGGGGACCCACGTGGGACGGGGCTGCTGGACTGGCCACTTGGCAGGCAGAGACCGGCGGGGTTTAGGGTGTGACGTTGTGCCCTGTATTCAGTGCCCGTGGCTCTTAAAGTCTGGCAGGAAGTCAGAGAGGCAGTGCCTTTTACATCCCCAACCAGTCAGGGTTGTAAAGAACCTCAACAAGTATTGCTGGCATCGGAGAACAATATTTAATTTTGACCATGGACAATCTAGTTATTCCCAGAGTCTGGAAAACGTTTGCATTACTATGGCAAACTACACTGATAGTAGAGTGCTGACACTGCCCTTCAGTGTGCGTGTGGAATGTGCACTCTTCCGATGTAAAGGCCTGAGTGTGCACATCATTTTAGCAGTAATCAGAATAAATTGCTTGTATCGGGAACTATTATAACTATTTTAAATGAAATTTATTTTGTGCATTAAACACTATAACTTATGATAAAGGACTACTTATAATGCAAAAAAAGACATGACTTCCTTAATAATATTCAGTATTGTGCCCTCTGTTTGGACTTCAGAGAGGGCAGGAGGCAGGCAAGTAACAAAAAAGAATCTTTTCCTGCTAGGAAAACTGCCCTTGTGCTCAGTCCCAGGAGAATTACCTTAAATTAAAGGTTCATATATAGGAAGGAAATTAGAATTTTTTCCTGATTTATTTTATATGGGTAGGACTAGAAAGTCTACACCTCCCTTTTACAAATGCAGTGAGAGACCAGGTAACAAGAAGTGGGGGGCCTGGGCAAGGAGACCATGCCAGCAAAAAGACTGGCCACATATATTGTGTGTATTGGTAATTAAGAAGAGCAGGTTACAGGTGAGCATGTGCACAAAATTATCCATTTTTTGTTTCAAAACTTAACATATATAATATTGGGTGGATGGAAATACTAGTGGTCAATGACAG
Organism: Tamandua tetradactyla; assembly: GCF_023851605.1. Classification (NCBI taxonomy): domain Eukaryota; kingdom Metazoa; phylum Chordata; class Mammalia; order Pilosa; family Myrmecophagidae; genus Tamandua; species Tamandua tetradactyla. Next base: position 1,090,086 of record NC_135347.1, on the reverse strand, counting down.
GGAGCGGGTAAGGGATATGGTATGTATAAGTTTTTCTTTTTATTTCTTTTTCTGGAAAAACATTTTCTTGCAAATGTTCTAAGAAATGATCATGGCGATGATACACAACTATGTGACGAGATTGTGAGCCACTGATTGTGCACCAAGTGCAGAATGCTCATACGTTAAGATGTTCGTGTCTGTATGTTGTTCTGTTTGGTCAGTAAAAATAAAAATAAAATTTAAAGAAAAACTTACATATATAGTTAATTTCCATATGAAAAATTGACTTCGAACTCCCTTTAAGCTGTGCGTCAAGGTCCTAGCCAATGCGTGCTGCCTCATCATTCCTTTTCTCACGTCAGGCCAAGCACACTGGCCTCCACCTCCTGGAACGACTGCCTGATATGCCCACCTCCTGCCTGCCCTGACTGTTCCCTCTGGCTGATACTCTGTTCTTTGTACCATTGACTACTTGCTTTTTGTTTTGTTTTTAAGAGCAAATAGGTAAGGAGTGTATTAAGCACACATGCAGAGAAAGGAGCCGGCGGGCACTCACAAGCAAAGAAAGATGGAGGGTGAGAGGCAATAGGCCCTGTGGGGGCATCTGCTTTTATAGATTAGATTTACTTATTCCTCCTCCCCCTTCCGTGTTCCGGGCTCCACTACCCTCCCCCCACTGGGTGGTGCCTGGTGTTAGTGCATCTTTCTCCCAAGATGACCCACTCAGGTGGGGTCATTTGGTGGCTGCTGGCTGTTTCCCATGAGTGGGCGTTGGGCAGGGCATTGGTGCTGGACAAGGGTGGGGTGCTGACTACTTGTCCTTCTCCTCTCAGCTGCTGCAGCACCGCCTCAACAGGCCTTTTCTGACCTCCCTGTCTGAATCAGGGTGTTTCTCCACTCCATCATTCAATAGCTCAGCCATCTTTTCTTTTTTTTTTAATGGCACTTTGTTTCAAATACCTCGATTTTTGGTCAATGTATTTGTTGATTTGCTTGTTTGTTGACTTCCTGCTCTCTGAACTGAGGGCAGAGACTGTGCCTGTCTTATTCTCCAAGTGTCCCAGGACTAAGCACGGGGCCCAGCTCACAGCAGGTCCTCCAGACATTTTTTGAATAAATGAGCACAGAGAGATAAAGATGAACTTCCAGATGTTGACAGGGTTCGTCTCTGGTTAATCCTACCGTAGCCACCAAGGCGTGGCTCGTTTGCTTACCTGCACTTTCTAGTTTGTTTGTTTTTGGATGCACAGCTTTCATAATAAGAAAATAAATTATTCTTACATTTAAAAAAAAGATGATTTTTAAAGTTAACAACATGCTGAAGTACTACTTTAATTTCAAGCTGCCACACCCCTGATGGAAGGACCAGGGTCCAGGCCCTGCCCCCTCCTCTTATTTTGAGAGCAAGTAACATAGCCACCCACGTGGCCATGACAGACCTTAATGATCCAAGACTGTATAGCCCCCATCCCCATAACCAAATCTCATCAGTCTGCTGAAACTGCGTTATAACCAAATTTCACAAGACTGTTAAATTTTACAAGCCTTTCCCTGAGCACACCTCTCTCTCTTTTCCCCTCCTGGCTTTAGGCAGACTTTTATCTCCCACCAGCTGCCATTGGGGAGGCGCTTCCTCCTGGCCATAAGCCCCTAATTAAACTCATGGGTAATTTTCTGTCAAGCATATTCTTTGGTCTCAGGGTTGTGCTGGTCTGGAACAACTGCATAAAAGCTCAAAGTTTTCTACAAGCTCTGGAACAAAAGAAGAGTTATTTCTCCAGTGGTTACTTCATCTAAACCAAGGAGGTTAGCACACTGAATCCAAGTAAAGGGGCAGTAGGTCATGGTGGAAAGACATGGATATCAGGTTCAGCTGGGTCCAAGTTCCAACACTGACTCTTCCAGTTCCCTGCTGTGTATGTGTGGGCAAAAAATCTAAATTTTCCAAACCTGAGTTTCCATACCTATAAATTATACACTGACAAAATATCCAAAGTTTTAGCAAAGTTTTAGCCGTTGTTTTATATATAATGCTTTGTTACGAGTAATTATCATGCTTGATTTTTTTTCAAGATTACTCTGTTTCAAAAAAGCATAAAATGAAACCTCTTCTGTAGATTGAACCAAATGAAACTGTCAATATTTAACCATTTTTAACCTAAAAAAAAAAAATAGCAATTCGATATGGTTCAAAGTAACCAGTGTTCTTTGACCTGGGATTCAGTAGGAAGTCTAATAATTTGGACTTTGTATCCAGTAGAGGCATTGACTAAACCAAGTCAAGTTCCCCCAAAATGGCCCAACCTAACAGGATTCTCTACTACTTTTTGGTCTCTATCATTTAAGGACCAGGGGCATTCAAGAGAAAATGTTCCTTGGTTCAACATAAGAAAATCAATTAATGTAATACACCATATCAACAAATCAAAGCAGAAAAATCACATGATCATCTCAATTGATGCAGAGAAGGCATTTGACAAGATTCAACATCCTTTCCTGTTGAAAACACTTCAAAAGATAGGAATACAAGGGAACTTCCTTAAAATGATAGAGGGAATATATGAAAAACCCACAGCTAATATCATCCTCAATGGGGAAAAACTGAAAACTTTCCCCCTAAGATCAGGAACAAGACAAGGATGTCCACTATCACCACTATTATTCAACATTGTGTTGGAGGTTCTAGCCAGAGCAATTAGACAAGAAAAAGAAATACAAGGCATTAAAATTGGAAAGGAAGAAGTAAAACTATCACTGTTCGCAGACGATATGATACTATACGTCGAAAACCCGGAAAAATCCACAACAAAACTACTAGAGCTAATAAATGAGTAGAGCAAAGTAGCAGGTTACAAGATCAACATTCAAAAATCTGTAGCATTTCTATACACTAGTAATGAACAAGCTGAGGGGGAAATCAAGAAACGAATCCCATTTACAATTGCAACTAAAAGAATAAAATACCTAGGAATAAATTTAACTAAAGAGACAAAAAACCTATATAAAGAAAACTACAAAAAACTGTTAAAAGAAATCACAGAAGACCTAAATAGATGGAAGGGCATACCGTGTTCATGGATTGGAAGACTAAACATAGTTAACATGTCAATCCTACCTAAATTGATTTACAGATTCAATGCAATACCAATCAAAATCCCAACAACTTATTTTTCAGAAATAGAAAAACCAATAAGCAAATTTATCTGGAAGGGCAGGGTGCCCCGAATTGCTGAAAACATCTTGAGGAAAAAAAACGAAGCTGGAGGTCTCGCGTTGCCTGACTTTAAGGCATATTATGAAGCCACAGTGGTCAAAACAGCATGGTATTGGCATAAAGATAGATATATCGACCAATGGAATCGAATAGAGTGCTCAGATATAGACCCTCTCATCTATGGACATTTGATCTTTGATAAGGCAGTCAAGCCAACTCACCTGGGACAGAACAGTCTCTTCAATAAATGGTGCCTAGAGAACTGGATATCCATATGCAAAAGAATGAAAGAAGACCCATCTCTCACACCCTATACAAAAGTTAACTCAAAATGGATCAAAGATCTAAACATTAGGTCTAAGACCATAAAACAGTTAGATAAAATGTTGGGAGATATCTTATGGATCTTACAACTGGAGGCGGTTTTATGGACCTTAAACCTAAAGCAAGAACACTGAAGAAGGAAATAAATAAATGGGAGCTCCTCAAAATTAAACACTTTTGTGCATCAAAGAACTTCATCAAGAAAGTAGAAAGACAGCCTACACAATGGGAGACAATATTTGGAAATGATATATCAGATAAAGGTCTAGTATCCAGAATTTATAAAGAGATTGTTCATCTCAACAACAAAAAGACAGCCAACCCAATTACAAAATGGGAAAAAGACTTGAATAGACACCTATCAGAAGAGGAAATACAAATGGCCAAAAGGCACATGAAGCGATGCTCAATGTCCCTGGCCATTAGAGAAATGCAAATCAAAACCACAATGAGATATTATCTCACACCCACCAGAATGGCCATTATCAACAAAACAGAAAATGACAAGTGCTGGAGAGGATGCGGAGAAAGAGGCACACTTATCCACTGTTGGTGGGAATGTCAAATGGTGCAACCACTGTGGAAGGCAGTTTGGTGGTTCCTCAAAAAGCTGAATATAGAATTGCCATATGACCCAGCAATACCATTGCTGGGAATCTACTCAAAGGACTTAAGGGCAAAGACACAAACGGACATTTGCACACCAATGTTTATAGCAGCGTTATTTACAATTGCAAAGAGATGGAAACAGCCAAAATCTCCATCAACAGAAGAGTGGCTAAACAAACTGTGGTATATACATACGATGGAATACTATGCAGCTTTAAGACAGGATAAACGTATGAAGCATGTAATAACATGGATGGACCTAGAGAACATTATGCTGAGTGAGTCTAGCCAAAAACTAAAGGACAAATACTGTATGGTCCCACTGATGTGAACAGACATTTGAGAATAAATTTGGAATATGTCATTGGTATCAGAGTCCAGCAGGAGGTAGAAACAGGGTAAGATAATGGGTAATTGGAGCTGAAGGGATACAGACAGTGTAACAGGACTAGATACAAAAACTCAAAAATGGACAGCACAATAATACCTAATTGTAAAGTAATCATGTTAAAACACTGAATGAAGCTGCATCTGAGCTATAGATTTTTGTTTTGTTTTGTTTTGTTTTGTTTTGATTTTACTATTACTACTTTTATTTTTTTCTCTATATTAACATTCTATATCTTTTTCGGTATGTTGCTAGTTCTTCTAAACCGATGCAAATGTACTAAGAAATGATGATCATGCATCTATGTGATGATGTTAAGAATTACTGATTGCATATGTAGAATGGTATGATTTCTAAATGTTGGGTTAATTTCTTTTTTTCCGTTAATTAAAAAAAAAAAAAGAGAGAAGGGGTAATTGGAGCTGAAGGGATACAGACTGTACAACGGGACTGGATATAAAAACTCAGAAATGGACAGCACAATACTACCCAATTGTAATGCAATTATGTTAAAACACTGAATGAAGCTGCATGTGAGGTATAGGGTTTTTTTTTTCTTTCTATTATTGTTTTAATTCTTATTCTGTTGTGTTTTTATTTCTTTTTCTAAATCGATGCAAATGTACTAAGAAATGATGAATATGCAACTATCTGATGTTATTAAGAATTACTGATTGTACATGTAGAATGGAATGATTTCTAATTGTTTTGTTAATTGTTTTTTTAATTAATAAAAAAAAAATAGAAAATGTTCTTGTTTTAATGTCCCATTGAGGCACACTAGAATAGGGAGAGAAGAACAAACAAAAGCAAAAACATGAAGGACTCCTTGAACAAGGACAGTTAATCAAGATTATCAGAGCCTGTGTCTGGCACAGACACTTCTGGGAAACATCCAGCAGCAGCCAACCCCTCTGAAGCCAAATGACCTCCACCTGAGTGAGTCGTCCACGGAGAAGATGAAACCTACCCACCCATCCAAATGCACTTCTACCACCAGGACCCACCCTGGAGAGAAGGGAGGGTAGGTGGAAGGACCTCAAACAAGGAAGGGTGAGGGAGGTAAAGAAAGCAAATGGCCCCACAGTACCTCTTACCACTCGCCCTCCATCTTTCTTTACCTGTGAGAGTGCCCACGTGTCTTCTTACATGCGTATCTAATAAGTTTTCTCCCTGTTTACTCTACATGTGCTGTGCCCTTGAATTCTTTCTCATTGCATGGCCAAGAACCTAGGAAGCCAAAATCTGGCAACACCATGACTCCAATTAGATTGAAAAAGCTCCCGTTTTCATCACTGCCTGAATTTAATGGGAATTCCTACAGAAAAAAAAATGTATTATTCACTTAAAATTGAAGGAAAACAATTTTCCCAAATAGCCAAAGTGTGCAGAGCGGTGCCTGTCTAGATGGAGCTCCCTTTCCCACTGCCATCACCCATCTAAAAAGACAGAGTTTCCTTGTTCCTTTGTGTTTAAGACTGTGAACAAAACATAGTTAGAGAATCAGTGTATGTGGGAAAGCGCCCTGCTGAGAAATAACAGATGATCCAGCCCAGTGCAATCCTGAGACCAAAGGACATGCTAAACAGATTACCCATGAATTTAATGAGAATGAGAGAGAGAGAGAGAGGGAGAGAGAGAGGGGGGTGGGGGGAGGGAGAGAGAGGGAGAGAGAGAGAGAGACATGCCCAGGAATGGCTTATAAAGAGTTGGTTACAAAGGAGTTTCAGCAGACTTTCACGAGATTTGGTTGTTAGAGAAGGGATTTTACATTCTTGGAGCTTCGAGGTCTATCCCGGTCATGCAGGCAGCTATGTGACTTAATGGAGCAGGGGAAGGGGCCGAGACCCCGGGTCCTCACAAAGGAACATTCCAAAGTTGAGGAAGTTCTTATTTGTATAACATAAGCCAGGCAATAATGAAATTTAAATCCTTTAAAAGACACCAGGAAAAAGAAATTGGCCTCTGTGACAAAAATAATGTGAAGTAGGGAGGAAATTGGCTGCCCTTTTCCTATGTCTGGGAGTGGAAAAAAAAAATGTCAAGGTGGACGTATCAAATTTCCTGCTTTGTTGCAAGTAAGTTGAAAGCTGCATAGCTATTTTGAGGCTAGCAGGACACATCAAGTATATCAACATTTTAATGTACTAATTTGTTATTAATACGTCTAACTCAGGGGGTAAAAGAGAAAGGAGAAATGCCCCAAATTTAGTGAGTGAATAAGTATGAAATCAATTAGCAGAGAAAATGACCTCACTGAAGTTTCCATGAGATTCTGACCTCTCCTGGCTGGCATGACTTTTTTCTGTCATCTCAATCAGACTTAAGTTTTGCATACAAATCTCTGTCTGGTCTTCATAAACACAATTGGTACTTAAAAAAAAAAATGTACCTGTTACAATTAGGTTTGGCTGCAAGTAAAACCAAAACCAAAACCACAACAGTATAAGCAAGATACAAGCTTCTCTCTCCATCCCTGAAGGGCCTTGCTGAAGGGAGGCAGTCCAGAGCTGGTGTCATATCTGTTTCAAAAGAGCCTTCAAGAACCCAGCCTGCAACCAGCTTTCTGCTTTACCGTTGCTGGAGATGGCCCCTCATCTTCATGGCCCATGGGTCCAAGTTCCAGGTAGCAGGATGGCAGGAAGGAAAAAACAACCAAAGGCACAGGTCACCTATACTTTAAGGAAAATTCCCAGCAGCAAGTACAAAACTTCCATTTCATCCTATTGCCGAGAAATTTTTCACATGGCTACACTTCGCTGCAAATAGCCTGAAAGATGCTGTCTCCATTCCAGGCATGTGCCCGTGCCCAGAGGCGAGCGAGGGATGTGGTTGGGACAGGAAGTAAGCAGGCTCTACAACAACCAAATTCTACCAAAAGCACAAAAAGAAGCAAACACCTCTATAAGACCATTTACTGGCTTCTTCAACAAACACATAGACTGCATCCTCTGGGTGAGGCGTCTCGCTGGACACTGGAGACACCGATGGTTTGACAAGTCAGGCCAGTCCCTGCCCTCACCGGGCTTTCATTTAGTGAGAGAAAGACTCAAATGCAAATGTGCTTACAAAAAATTTCGACTCCGTAGGGTGGGTGGTCACAGTAAGTTTTCGTTTGCCTTCCTTACCATGGTTAAGGGGCAAATAAAAGAAAAAGAAATAATAAGAAACCAGAAGTAGACCCTGTAACTCCAATAATAACCCTGAAGTGAATTTCCTGTAGTGATCATTTAACCACAAGCCACAGCACTGGCGAACACCATGCTGTTTGATAATCGGATGGCAAACAAAGGTCAGTCAGGGGTACTTTGCTGGAGGAAATGGCTCCTCCTATTAAATAGCTGCTTTTATTTCTGAAAGCTGCTAAAACTCCAAGCCCTTCCAGCTGTTTTGCCAATGCTGAGGAAACAATGTACGCCTTCACAGACTTCAGAAAGAGTATTTGACAGAGAAAACTCCCGCCAAGGGACAGAAAGGATGGCAAATTGGTTAGATTATTAATAAAGACACAGGACCACCCACACGTCTGATTCTGCAGCCGTTTCCCCCGGAGGCTCTGAGGTTTGGGAGTTCCAGGAGGCCACTGTGGAAAGAGTTCGGGGGCAGGTGATCCCGGCTGCAGTCAGCGTGGTTCTGTGCTTTCTGTGAGAAAGAATAAAATGAAATCCCTCCAGGAGGAAATGAGGCAGTGTGATCAGGAGGAAGTCACGTTAAATGGAGTAGAGGTCAGAAACCACGGGGCCGTGGGGCGTGGTGCGGTGGTGGCTCAGTGGTAGAATGCTCGCCTGCCAGAGACCCGGGTTCCATTCCCAGTCCATGCACCTCCCAAACCAACCAACCAACCAAGAAAAACAAGCAAAAATTCAACAAATGGTGCTGCAATAACGGGATACTCACATGGAAAAAGAATGAAATGTGACCCCTGCCATACAGCAAACAAACAAACAAAAAAAAACTACCGAGGTGGAATGAGGCCGGGAGGTGCTGTTTACCCGCATTCACAGAAAGCCTGTGAGCATGGCTGAGGAAGAAGGGCTGGGGGAACGTATGAAACAGACGGGAAGTCAGAGGGTTAAGACTGAGCCGGTGTAACTTAGGAACGCCGAGAGTGGACAATGATGGTGATTAAATGTGCAAATATAAAATGTTTTTGCATGAGGGAGAACAAACGAACCTCAGCATTGCAAGGTGTTGAAAATGGGTGGTATACAGGAAACTACAATCAACGCAAGCTAGGGTCTGTAGTCAATAGTAACATTGTAATATGCTTCCACTGAATGAAACAAAGGCATTATGCCAAAACTAAAGGTCAACGGGGGTAGGGGGCATGAGGGAGGCTCTGGATTCTTTGTGGAAAAAGAATAGATTATGGTGGTGAAGGCATGCCTGTATACTTAGGTTGGATTGTGTGACATGTGGGAAAAACTGTTTAAAGATGCACAGAGAGAAACAACTGCTAGAGAAATTGCGGCAAAAGAGATGTGCCTATTCACTGTTGCTGGGAAGCCGAGAGGGGCAGCCCCTTGGAGGGCAGTGTGGTGGCTCCACAGGAGGCTAGGGGTGGAGTTGCCATAAGATCCTGCAACTCCTTGCTCAGTATATACCTGGAGGAACTGAGTGTGGGGACATGAATGGACATTTGCACACTGGTGTTTATGGCGGAAGTGTTTCCATTTGCAATGCATAGAGGTAGACTGAAGAATGGAAGGGGGCTATGGTGCATACATACAATGGACTGCTGAGCAGCTATAGGAAGGAATGAAGTAAGGTATGCATCAATGAACTTTAAGAACAGTGTGTAGAATGAAATGGCAGAAATAAAGACATTATCATGCCTCACGCGTATGAACTAACTATAATATACAAACTCAGAATTGAATTAGAGAGTGTGGGTTATCAGGTCGGGCCCTACTGTAAAGGGTCTGAGATTGTAAGCTCTTATAGCAGTAACTGTTAATTCTAAATTCTGTGATACTGAGCTGTTTGTGTATAATCTGGTCATTCCCGGAAACTTTGGGTATTTATGTGACACCTGAGACTTAGAGTTAGAGCTCTGAAGCTAGGAAAGTCAGCATTACCCCATATAGTAACCATTAAAAGGTTGAAAAAGGGATCAGACATTGAGTAGAGATAGGAATGAACTGATCTGGATAGGACGAAGGTAAATCAGAGTACAGGGTAAAGAATGATATCGTCCACAATTTAAAACTTCAACTTCTGTGTGAAACCGAAGGGACAGATGTTTATTTGGTGCAAAATTTATATTTTGGGTAGCACATTACCTAATTTAATTTGTATGGTCAGTTTACTTGAATACCATAGATACATGGAATCTTGAAAAGGGTATGAGATCTTGTTGGTCTGTCCAGGTTAGTGTTGGCCCCAATATATTCCAGAGTAACTTGAGCAGAGAATAAAAAAGTATTTGCAAAGTACCTTGGGGTACTAGGGAGAAAAGAAGAAATATTCAACTTCCCCATTTAGGGAATTCCTAACATCCTTGCAAGCAGGGGGGACAACCAATTCAATAGGCTGAGCCCTTGATCTTGGGGGTTGCCCCTATGAAACTTATTCCTGCAAAGGAGAAGCTAAGCCTATTTATAATTATGCCTAAGAGTCACCCCCAGAGAACCTCTTCTGTTGCCCAGATGTGGCCTCCCTCTCTAAGCCAACTCGTCAGGTGAACTCACTGCCCTCCCCTCTACGTGGGACATGACTCCCAGGGGTGTAAATCTCCCTGGCAAACTGGGACAGAAATATCACAATGAGCTGGGACCCAGCATCATGGATTGAGAAAACCTCCTTCACCAAAGGGGGAAGAGAGAAATGAGACAAAATAAAGTTTCAGTGGCTGAGAGATTTCAGAGTTGAGAGGTTATCCTGGAGGTTATTCTTATGCATTATATAGATATTCCCTTTTTAGTTTATGGTGTATTGGAGTGGCTGGAGGGAAGTGCCTGAAAGTGTTGAGCTGTGTTCCAGTAGCCTTGATTCTTGAAGATGATTGTATAAAGACATAGCTTTTACAATGCGACTGTGTGTTCATGAAAGACTTGTGTCTGATGCTTCTTTTATCCAGGGTATGGACAGATAAGTAAACAAATATGGATAAAAATAAATAAATAATAAGTGGGGATAAAAAATTAAAAAGTTGGGTTTGAAATACTAGTGGTCAATGAGAGGGAGGGATAAGGAGTATGGGTTGTGAGTTTTTTCTTTTTATTTCTTTTTCTGGAGTGATGGAAATGTTCTCAAAAGTGATGAATACACAACTATGTGATGATATTGAGAGCCACTGATTGTGCACCATGTATGGACAGTGTATGTGTGACGATTTCTCAATAAAAATATTAATTTGGGGCTGGCCACGGTGGCTCAGCAGGCAAGAATACTTGCCTGCCAGACCAGAGGAGCCGGGTTCAATTCCCGGTGCCTGCCCATGTAAAAATATATATATATATTAATATGATCTTAGCTCCAACTGTCCCGTTTGTCCAAAATTATCTCTTCCAGCCCCCATTCTTCCCTAACTGAAAGGGAGCCTGAAATTCCTTATGTTCAAGCTTTCCTTTACCTTCATAACCATCCCTCTTTTTGCCAATCCTGTTCCTCTTACCAAATTCTTCTCTTATATCCAAAATAATCTGAAACTCCTCCCCCACCTTCTCCAGCTCCCTCTGAAATCTGCCCCTAAGCACCTGGCCGTCATTTACTGTCTAACCCTCCCCAGCCCCTCCTACCACCACGCAAAGTGGCCGATACTGAAAGCATAATCCGCGTACACATCCCATTTATTTAAGGAAATATGTCCCAAATTGACAAAAAACTATGTCTGTTTTCCACCAACCCCGCTCAATATATTAAAGAATTTACATTACCTGGCAAGATCTCCACGTAATTCTTACCTCCACTTTGCTTCCAGAGGAGAGAGAAAGAATCTGGCAGGTGGTATGACAACATGCAGATGCCTTACACACCATAACCAGCACCAAACTGCCTGGAGAATGAGCAATACTCCAAATAGACCCCAATTAGCAATATCAAATTAATCACCTTGACATAAAAAACGTTACCACTTCCAAACCTGCCTCCTTGCAGGGCTTGAAAAAGCCTCCCTAAAAAATAACTAATTTTAACAAACTTAAGTCCTGTTTCATTTCTCAGACTATCTCAGATATAAGAGACAAACTTGCAAAGTTTGAAAAGTGTCCCATACCCCACAACTGGATGTGATGGCTGCCACCTTCAAGGTTTTTTAAAAACTGGGTAGAAACTATAAAGGAAATAAAAAAAAAAAAAAAAAAACAACTAAGCTTCAAATGAGAGCTACAGCCCTTTCAGGCTAGCCAAAGAGATCACCTGTCTCCCCGCTGGCCCCTGCTTCCAATGCCACTCTGCAGGACACTGGGCAAAGCGCTGCCCCAATCCCAAACCACCCACCAGGCCTTGCCCACTAAGTGGTCAAGCAGGTCACTAGAAAATGGGCTGTCCCCGAGCCCCTCAGGTTTACAGACATCCTGCTAAGCTGCAGCTGCTGCTGACCCACTGGGCACCCCCAACGAGGGCTGATGCCCCATCACCATTGAGGTCAGGAGCCTCGGGTTACTCTTCTCCTCCAAGGTAAGACTGTCACCTTTCTGTTGGACACGGGGGCCATGTATTCAACTCTGAAGGCTTTTTCTGGCCAGACTAATGGCTGAGCCATTCAGGTCAGGGGGGTAGAAGGAACCCCCTTCACACCTAGGTGCACCCTACCCCTGACTTGCCAACTCGAAAGTCATCTCTTCACACACTCCCTTCTAGTCATAGTGCCCTACACACCTACTCGGCTGGGATATTCTCACCACCCTACCTTCCACCATCCACATACCCCCATCACACACCCAGCCGCCAGCTGGTCTCTTCCTCCTCCTAGCTCTCAGAACCCAAGACCTTCACTCAACAACCCTCCTTTCTCAGCCCATTTGAGCCTATGTAGGAACATCCTTTCCTCTTAAGCAACCTACCTCCCCCTGAGCTCCCCCATGGGAACTTACTTTCCCACACTCTCTTAATTAAGAGCCCTTCTCCACCAACACACAGAAGACAGGGCACAAACAAGGGATCTTAGAGGCCTCAATATACAAGGGATAAAATTAGCTGTTCTAGTTTGCTAGCTTTCCAGAATGCAAAATACCAGAAACAGAATAGCTTTTTAAAAAGGGGATTTAATAAGTTGCTAGTTCTAGGGCCAAGAAAATGTCCCAATTAAAACAAGTTTATAGAAATGTCCAATCAAAGGCATCCATCCAGGGAAAGATAACTTGGTTCAAAAAGGCCAATGAAGTTCAGGGTTTCTCTCTCAAGTAAGAAGACACATGGTGTCTCTCTCAGCTGAAAGGGCACATGGAAAACATGGCATCATCTGCTAGCTTTCTCTCCTGGCTTCCAGTTTCATGAAGCTCCCCAGGAGGCATTTTCCTTCTTCATCTCTAAAGGTTGCTGGCTCGTGGACTCTCTGCTTCATGGTGCTGCAGCATTCTCTGCTCTCTCCGAATCTCCTTCATTCTCCAAAATGTTTCCTCTTTTATAGGACTCCAGTAAACCAGTCAAGACCCACCCAAATGGGTGGAGACACATCTCCCCTAATCCAGTTTAACAACTACTCTTGATTAAATCACATAAGAAATGGCTGCCTTCACAAAATGGAATTAGGATTAAAACATGGCTTTTCAAGGGTACATACATCATTTCAATAAAGCCTTTAAGGTGGCTCAAGGAAAACAGAACTCCCTCTGCTTACCTGCAAAGGTTGAGAGACCAGGTAAGGAAATACTCAGGAATAAACCCTAATAGTCCTGTGGCCCCACGAATGCTAAAGGTCAGCTATGGGTGAAGGGGTCTTAGCCTGACATTCAGAAAAAGATCTAGAAAATAGAGGGGTGGATGGATACACCACTGGATGAGTTATTAAGAAAGTCTCAGAAAGTGTTTGTGAGAAGGGAAGAGGAAAGACAGAAGACAGGCAGAGGCGAGATAGAGAAAAAGTCTGGGCCAAAGAGCGTAGAGGAGTAAGAAGGACACAAGACTCAGCAGGATGTTATCGCATGGGAAACCTGGTCATTTCAAAATACCACCACCTTACAGTGGCATTCAAATCAACACTAGAAAAACATTTCCACTCAACCCGTATTTGGAACGATTCAGGCATTAACAAACCCTCCCTTTGCATATAATTAGTAAAAATTACAGTGAAAATATCCTATATTTTAACAGCTCTTACAAACAAACTGATTTAGCCAATGCTTTTTTCCCTTATAACACCATTACTTATTTTGTTTTTAATTCTTCTCTTTGGCCCCTGTCTCTTACAGCTCCTCTCTCGGTTTATACACTGAACCATCCGGACAAACTGCAAGAATGCATAGGTGATGTCTCTCAATGCCAGAAAGACCAAAGACAATGTTCTAGTTTGCTAGCTGCTGGAATGCAACACAGCAGAGACGGATTGGCTTTTAATAAAAGGGGATTTATTTTGTTAGTTCTTCAGAGGAAAGGCAGCTAACTTTCCACTGAGGCTCTTTCTTATGTGGAAGGCACAGGATGGTCTCTGCTGGTCTTCTCTCCAGGCCCCTGGGTTCCAACAACTTTCCCCGGGGTGACTTCTTTCTCCATCTCCAAAGGCCTGGGCTGAGCTGCAAGTGCTGAGATGAGGTAGGCTGAGCTGCTTGGGCTGTGCTACGTTGCGCTCTCTCATTTAAGCACCAGCCGATTAAGTCAAACATCACTCATTGCAGCAGGCATGTCTCCTAGCTGACTGCAGATGTAATTGGCAACAGATGAGGTTCATGTATGGTTGGCTTATGTCCACAGCAACAAGATTAGGTATGCTCACCTGGCCAAGTTGACAACTGAATCTAACTAACACAGACAACTTCTACTTTACCCCACAATTTGTCCAGTCCTGTTCCATGATGACTCCTCCTGTCAACCCCCCCCCCAAGATAACTGCACCCCATTTTCAGCTGGAAGCAGCTACAGAAGACAGACCACCCTCCCCATTCCCCTTATTACCAAAAAAGACCGGAATGTTAGGCCTGGAGTACAGGAACCCTTCCCCCAATGATGTGACCCAGCAAACATTTCAGTCAGCTCTCCCACCCTAGCCTGAACCTTCCATGCTCCAGCAACTGCCCTCTTACAATAACTCCCATTACTCAACCTCCACACACACACTGCAGAAGACAGCTACAACCTGCATGCTTCAGGCAGTGCTTAAATTTTAACTTTACCAGTAAAGCACTGCTAACTCCTAACTTAACCCCCTAATTCTGAAAACTAGATAATAGAACCTTACCTAACCCTTGCCTCCAACCCCCAACCTTAAGCCATAAAAACTCTGTCCCCTGCCACCTCGGCACGGCTGTTCTCTCTCTTGAAATGCTGTTTCTCCCTGGAATGAAGCCTTTGCCTGAACTCTTCATCCCATCTCGTTTCTGGTGAGTTTGCCTTTCACTAACCAATTTTGAATTTTTCCCTTATTGGCTGATTTCAAAAACTGATGTCTTCTTTTTCCACCAAGCAATGCATGACTTTGGTCCATTTCTAATTGGCAAACAATCAAATACTATAAGGGAGTAAAATGACAATGCAACAGAACATATTCTAGACCAGAGGTGGGGATAATTTTAGCAAATACTGTGTTAGAGAGTGCTAATTTTCCCCCAATGCCCATTCTTTCCTCTTTCAGCATGCTAGAACTATAACTGAGAGTTAAGAAATAACAGTTGATTATAATTACTCAAGCATTATTTAGATGCTTTTTTTTCTTACTTTCTATTTGTAGAATAGCCAAAAGGAAATACCTGAAATTACCTAAACCCACTCAATTGCAGATTGTGAAATCCTCATGATTGGCCCCGCCTTACCCCTCCCCCATCCTGTTTTACAATTTTAGAGCCTTATAATCACAAAGACAACCCCTTGATGTTAATGAAGGAACTAGAATCAGCCCAGAAGTAACCACTGACCTGTGATTGTAATGGTTAGTTTAGGTCTAGCCTAGCTCTACTCCTTCAAACTTGTAAATCGCAGTTGCCTGTAGTTGTTATTGTAATGGTAGTGACTCCATCTCCCTTTGTTTGAATCCATAAAATATCCTCAACTACTTAGATTTTCAGGCTAAGAGGCCATCTCATCTGCTTTGTGCTTAGCAATAGACATGTCCTCCTTTGGAAACCCTGGTGTCTCAGGAATTGGTCATTTGAGTGCATCAGGCAGAGAAGCCCCAACTCTACTGGATTCATGGCTCCCAAGAATAAAGGTTCCTTTCTCAGCCTGCCCTTAGGCTGTATATGCTACATGAGTAAAGTCTGCAGAGTGAGGTGAGTGGAGTTGACAGTACAAACTCTGGGTCACTCTCTTAAGTGGAAAGGGTGTACTTCCACCTAAGTGATGGCCTAAATGTGGACATGGCAGTGAGTCATCTTTGACTCCCCTGAAGCCAGGACACCAAGGAGTTACCACATCAGCCCTGACCGCTTATACCTACATTATTAAATGAGCGCTAAACCACTTTGTTTAGCCTCTGTTAGAGCAGCTACAATAACATCCTAGACAAAACCAGGGCCCTTCACTCTTCCAGGTGGAAAGTCTGTCTTAGCCAAAAAGGGGTAGTTTGAAGCATTCTTAATTCGCCGGAACCTAAAGAATAAAACCATAGACTCCTTGGGCTGGATGAGACTTATAGTGTCACTTAGCCCAGATGAAGGGAAGACAAAAAGCTGGAAAAAATGATCAGAACTGTGGCCCACCTGTGGCCAATTGGAGAGCACAGCCTCCAACTTAAGAAATTAAAGTTCAAGGTTTAACTTTAAATTTAACTCCTTCAGGAGTTGACTCCTAAAAGAAATGAGTACTCTGGACAATTTTGTACCATGTACCAGTTTTTTACTTCAGATTTGGCTCAACCCATTCTTTTGTAGGGTCAAATTACTTCTCTAAGACCTTTCTGTGCCTTAGGAACAAAGCTATGGCTAGGACACTATGGTAGTTAGATTCAGTTGTCAACTTGGCCAGGTGAAGGCATCTAGTTCTGTTGCTGTGGACATGAGCCAATGGTACTTGAACCTGATCTGTTGCTGATTCCATCTACAGTTGGCTAGGAGGCATGCCTGCTGCAATGAATGATGTTTGATTTAATTGGCTGGTGCTTAAAGGAGAGAGTACAACGTAGCACAGCCCAAGCAGCTCAGCATACCTCATCTCAGCCCTCGCAACTCAGCCCAGGCCTTTGGAGATGCAGAAAGGAAATCAGCCTGGGGAAAGTTGTTGGAACCCAGAGGTCTGGAGAGAAGGCCAGCAGAGATCACCCTGTGCCTTCCCGTGTAAGAAAGAACCTCAGTTGAAAGTTAGCTGCCTTTCCTCTGAAGAACTATATGTTAACTAAATAAATCCCCTTTTATTAAAAGTCAATCTGTCTCTGGCATGTTGCATTCCGGCAGCTAACAAACTAGAACAAACACATATGTTTCACCCTTATCCCCTAAGACCCCAGGCACTCCGTTCTCTGCTCCCTGGTGTGCAGGCAGGGAAGCAGTCAAGTACCTTCTTGATTCTGACCCAAAATGTTGCATTTAAGTAAAGGTCTATTTTTCTTACTCTACTTCTTCTCTCCCCAGAAGGTTTAGACCTTGTTCTGGTTTGCTACCTGCCGGAATGCAATATACCAGAATCAGAATGACTTTTTTCTGATTTTCTTAGTTTACAGTCCTAAGGCCGAGAAAATATCCCAATTAAAACAAGTCTATAGAAATGTCCAATCTAAGGCATCCAGAGAAAGATACCTTTGTTCAAGAAGGCCGATGAAGTGCAGGGCTTCTCTCTCATCTGGAAGGGCACATGGCGAACATGGCGTCATCTGCTAGCTTCTTCTCCTGGCTTCCTGCTTCATGAGGCTCCCCAGGAGGCATTTTCCTTCTTCATCTCCAAAGGTCTCTGGCTCATGGACTCTGCTTCATGATGCTGCAGCATTCTCTGCTCTCTCATTCTATCTCCAAAATGTTTCCTCTTTTATAGGACTCCAGAAACTTATCAAGACCCACCCAAATGAGTGGAGACATGTCGTCCCCTAATCCGACTTAACAACTACTCTTGATTAAATCACATTTCCAGGGAGATGATCTGATTATAGTTTCAAACATACAGTGTTGAATAGGGATTATTCTGCCTTTACGAAATGGGATTTAGATTAAAACATGGCTTTTCTAGGGGACATATATCCTTTCAAACCAGCACAGACCTAAAGCCATGAGATGGTTGGAAAGGGCATCCCCCTGCAGGAGCAGCTGTGCATGGGGTGTCAGAGTCTGAATTGGGCGATGAAGACATTTGTGTGGGATGAGACCAACACCTTCAGAAACCAGAATGAGGTAAGGAGGGCATCCTGGGTGGGGGCAGAAATGGAGATTGTTAAGATACAGAGGGCTCTACCAACAAGAACATGCATTAAAGGTAATAGAAGGCAGGTTTCTTACTATTAGAGACAAGAGTTGCAAATTCTGAAAGGGAAAAAACTAAAATGAATCCTGTGGTATTGGATTTGACTTGGAAGTTTTGATGTGACTTCATGGTTGTCAATATAAACAGGTGGATTTAGAAATAAATCTCAATGTATATTTGTACTTCCTAGTTCTGTCCACTGCAAGAGCCTTGGAGCAGTCACATCCCTACCCCAATATTCATACCCTGAAACAGACCTTGACTTCTAAATGTAACTCTCTACTAAAAGGAACCAGGGCTCCTTGGAAAAGTGGCTGATTCCAGGACTGGGGCAGGGAAAGTAAGGTGAGTCTGAAACATCTTGTGCCAGAAAGCAAGGAAGTGCTCATAGAGGATGGGGACACATCACAAATATAAGGAAGCCAGCTTCAAGGGGGTACTGCTGGCCAAAATCAGGGACTTTAAAATTTATTTTGAGCAGCAAACTAAATAATGTAATAAGTGGATTATAATGTGTTGGATAAAATAGAACGTAAGTATAAACATATATATGTGAATAAATGGAAAATATGAGGGGAAGAGGACACGTACATAGCTTCAAAGTACCTCCCCACGAAAGACATATTAATTTACAAAGAGAAAAAGAATAAGTTCACAGTGATGAAGGCTGGCATTCACCACCTTAATCAAGTGTCAGAGTTAACATCACCAGCAATGGGAGAAATAGAAATTATGTACCACCAGATGGGATGTGAGAGGAGAACACAGCATCATTTCTCATATTGTTGCCGGATTTCGGCTTCCAGGTTCTTGGCTGCACCGTGAGAAGGAATTCAAGGGCACAGCACAGATAGAGGAAGGAGGTAGAAAAGTTATTGAGTGCACTTGTGGGAGAACACGCAGGCTCTTCTGCAAGATGATAGAAGAGAGGGGAGAGACCAGAGGCTGCGGCAGTATGGGGCCATTTGCTCTTCTAGGTTAGCTTTACTTAATCCCCACCCCCTGTATTTCTTTTTTTTTTAACATAACAACATACAAACACGAACATTCTTACCATATGATCACTCCATTCTTGGTATATAATCAATAACTCACAATATCATCACATAGTTGTGTATTCATTACTATGATAATTTCTTATAACATTTGCATCAATTCAGAAAAAGAAATAAAAAGAAAAAGACTCATACATACCATACCCCTTACCCCTCCCTTTCATTGACTGCTAGTATTTCCATCTATGCGATATATTTTAGCCTTTGTTTCCCCTATTTTTTTCTATACCCCTTATCACTCCCTTTCATTGATCACTAGCATTCCAATCTACTAAATTTATTTTAACATTTGTTCCCACTATTATTTATTTTTATTTACTCATCTGTCCATACCGTAGACAAAAGGAGCATCAGACACAAGGTTTTCACAATCACAGTCACACTGTGAAAGCCTCATCATTATACAACATCTTCAAGAAACATGGCTACTGGAACACAGCTCTACGTTTTCAGGCAGTTCCCTAAAGCCTCTCCATTACACTTTAACTAAAAAGGGGATATCCATATTATGCATAAGAATATCCTCCTGTATAAACCTCTTGACTTTGTTCAGAATCTCTCAGCCACTAATACTATATTTTGTCTCATTTCTCTCTTCCCCCTTTTGGTCAAGAAGGTTTTCTCAATCCCTTGATGCTGAGTCTCAGTTCATTCTAGGATTTCTGTCCTACGTTGCCAGGAAGGTCCACATACCTGGGAGTCATGTCCCATGTAGAGAGGGGGAGGGCAGTGAGATTGCTTGTCGTGTTGGCTGAGAGAGAGAGGCCACATCTGAGCAACAAAAGATGTTCTCTGGTGGGACTGTCAGGCCCAATCTTAAGTAGGCTTAGCCTAGCCTTTTCCCCACCCCTTTTTTTTATTCCTGCCCTCCCCTCTCTCCAGGGTGATACCTTGCTCCCTGTTCTAGCTTGCTTCATTAAAGTACTGCTTAAGATGCAGAACTTAAGATGTGAATCTAATTATGAGGAAACATCACCTCCAGGGAAACTGTACAAAAGAAATGGCTGTCAAGGTCGTGAAAATTAATTAAAGACTGAGAAAAAGTTCCAGACAAAGGTAACTAAAGAGATATGATAACACAGATCTTTTTTTTTCTCCCATAAGCTTATTTTGGAGGGGTGCATGGTCCGGGAATCGAAACCTGGTCTCCTACATGTAAGTTGAGCATTCTGCCACTGAACCACCCGTGCACCCTCTCCCATAAACTTTTTTTAAAAATATTTTTATTGACAAATCTTCACACACATACAGTCCATACATGGTGTACAATCAGTGGCTCACAATCTCATCACATAGTTGTGTATTCATCACCATGATCATTTTTAAAACATTTGCATCCGATTTCAAAAAAAGAAATAAAAGGAAAAGATAAAAAACTCATACATCCCAAACCCTGTACCCCTCCCTCTCATTGATCATTAGTTCTTCAATCTACCCAACTTATTTTACCCCGTAGCCCCCCTTTTATTTATTTATTCTTTATCCATTTTTTTTTAATTCATTTGTCCATACTTTGGATAAAAGGAGCATCAGACATAAGTTTCACAATCACACAGTCACATTGTGAAAGTTATGTCTTTATACAATCATCTTCAAGAATCAAGGCTAACTGGAACACAGCTCAGCAGTTTCAGGTACTTCCCTCCAGCCACTCCAATACACTTAACGGTATTTTGAGAATTAAATGGGTTTACAAATTTTAAGTGCCAAATTTTAAGTCACCATGCAAGTGTTAAATAATAAAATACACCCCCTCCCAGTTCTTCAAAACGGAGCAACCCCACGCAAGCTCCCCGAGGGCAAAAGGCAGGGATGGAGATTAAAGCAAGTTCATTACATTTCTCAATTTAACAGAAAAGACACTAAGCTGCAATTATGGCCATCTTTTTTTTTTTCTTTGACATTTTGGGGCTCACGCTTTACCCCAGGAGTGTGATCATCTTCAGCTCAGGCGGTCTCTGTGGTCGCAGAAGGGCGGTGGGGAAGGAGGGTTCCCGACACTGAGGGAGGGTGAGGCTGAGCGAGCACGTCTGTCCTCTGAAGGCACGCTGACCTCCCGGATGCCCAGCCCTGCCACCCTTCCCTGCCAACCTGGGGTGCTGGCTCTGACCAACAGTGACACCTAAAGGGCAACACCTCAAGGCAATTGGACAATATCCAACCCCCCGAGGCCAGATTTATAAATTCCGGGATTTGGCAAATAGCAAACGTGGAGCAATTGGTGGGTCCCGTCGCGTATCTTAAACCTAATCCATTCTTGGTATATAGACGGCCTCCACATGAGTCATTTCCACCCAGAGGAGGGGGAGCAGGGATGCAATCTCATTTACGACAACCAAAACCATAAAATATGTAGGAATAAACTTAGCAAAAATTTTAAGTCACTGCATGAAGTAAATTACACTATTTTGCAAGGAACCATAAAGATTTGAATAAATCAAGATACACGCCATATGCCGAGATTAAAAAAAAAAGTCTGAGTATTATAAATTAGTCCTATCCTAATTTATTTATAGATTTAACGTGATTCCAATAAAAAGCCTAAAGAACTCTCCTTTTCAAAGCATGAAAATGGTTCTAAATTTTATTTAGGAAAATAAAACATTTTAAACTGCAAAACTAATGTGGAGAAACCCTAACAACAATAGCCAATTATGCAGTCCTTACCATGTGCCAGGTACTTTGGTGCGATCATAATTTTCTCTTTCATCTTTACAGCTGTGTGGGGCAGGAATTACGGCCATCCGCATGGCCAATTTTTTTCCCCTGGAATTTGAATTTTGAGTAGAGAAACAAAAAGCCTGAAAACATGACGCTCACTCATTCCAATAGCGGTGCCCGACCAAGACAGTTGATTATTTCCTGCTACATTTAGTTAGAACCCTGGAGCTAAGGAGCCGAGGAAGGAGGGCTAAGAACCCGGGAAGCGTAATAGGACGCCACTTCCACTCGCAGGCTTGGAGTGGAGTTAACAGAATCCGGTGAGAGCTGCGGACATGGGGCCACGTGGCAGGGTCCACCGTGGCGAGGAAGAATAACCACTACGGTCACTACGAGGGGCTGGCAGAGAGGGAGAGAGGAGATGAGTGCCTTAACCTCCCAGTCCGGCTCGCATCTGCTGCCGCCTGTCAAACACAATCCCTAGCCAGGGGACAAAGGGACACCAGCGAGGCGCAGTCCGCCGGGCACTTAGACAGGGAAAGTCGGAGGAGCGTGTGCAGTGCCCGGCTCCGGCCAGAGGGTGGCGCCGCCCAGCGCCTTCGGGGTAAAGGGGCGCCGCGATGGGCGCTCGGCGGGGCGCGGTGCCGGGGCGATGGGCGCTCGGTGGGGCGCGGGTGCGAGACCCGGGGACCCGGGACGGCTCCGCGCTGTGGCTCCCCGCAGCCGTCACCATCCAGCTGGGCAGCTCCCCGATGTGAAATCAGTAGGGATTTTTTTTTTTTAATTTAAATTTTTAAAGTTACCTACAAAACATCCATTCTCAGGACGCTGCTGGAGGACATGCTCAAGCATAAGTTATAAACGGCATGAAAGAGGAAATAAAGGACCGGGAAACAAGAGGCTGTAATATAGACAAGCAGAAGAGATGACACTTGTGCCCCAGAAAGCAGTCAATCAAATCGAAGCAATAGGCTAAAAGGCACGGGGAGAGAGGGAACCAGGATGGGCAGGCAAACAAAGTGAAACTGGTGCCTGAGTAACTGGAAAATACTGATAGACACGGGACAGAGATGACCAAGAATTTGGGGGGGAATTAGTAAAAGATACACAGGACTACATTTATATGAAATATCCAGGATAGGAACATCCATAAAGACAGAACAGATTGGTGGTTGCCCCATTCTGGGGAGGAGTGGGTATGGGGTTTCCTCTTGGGGTGATGAGTGCCCTGGATCTAAGCAGTGGTGCTGGTTATACAGCTTTGTGCATGTACTAAATGCCACTGAATGTTGAGATCTAAATGAAATGTAAGGCAATTCATTGTGACTTTACGGGAGGAGAGGAGGCAGGGATGGTTTACAGGGCAGGTAACATTTTTGTGCTAAACTTCAAAAGGCACAGGGTCTGGGAACTTGTCACTCCTGGATTCCCCAGGATTCAATCCCTTTTCATAATAGCATTCTGATTTCCTTTGAGAGAACTGCCTGTCTTCTCATGTCCACAGCGGGGGTTGGGGATTGTTAGCAGTAGTGGCCAGAATACAGGATCGGGGAAGAGAGGGGCAGGACAGTCCCCAGACGCGCAACATGACCAGTAAACAGCAATACAAAACTCTCAGCAACCAACGAACACATGAATTTCAACTTCGGTGGGTAAAAATATGAATAAGCCACTTTTATTAGAGCAGTAAAAAAGAACAAAGAGGAAAATTTAAAGGCAAAAGCTTTTCAGAAACATTATGACAAAAAAAGCCTGAGTTGCCCTTGATGTTAGTAGCATAAGTATAGGAAAATCATGAATGAGTTGGAGTCAGCTGTACATGACTTCTGGCCCTAAGGTTAGAGCTTCCAGTCACCTTCTCTAAACAGTGCATAGAGATATTCCAAACTAGCCACATTATCATGTCTTTAATACTCAGGAAGGACAGTCTCCTTAAATGCCTATTTGGAGATAGATTATAAAGATTAAAACACCAATGTAGCCTATATTCTGGAAGATTCGTCTAAAAATAAAATGCTGGAAAAAAGAAAATAAAATACATATGTATTTTTTGAAACTTAAAAAAATATATCCTAAATGTAAAATGTTGGCAATATATTTTCAAACTTTTAAAAAATATTCTAAATATAAAATGTCAGGAATATATTTTGAGACTTTTAAAAAAATATTCTAAATGTAAATGTTGGGAATACATTTCTAAACTTTCTTTAAAAAAATAAAAGTCTGGGAAAATAAGATATAAAACAGGTCGAAATAATTGTACAATTTTCCAAGCGTGATTACGACTCCTAAAAATGTTTTATATTTTTTGCCCATACTATTATACTAATTAAAACAGGATTAGAGAAAAAAACAAACAGGGTTAGAATACCTAAACATTGTGACTAAAAAAGGCTTATTGGAAAGCCGTAGCGTAACTTTAAAACTGCATGGTTTTAACTGCTTATTTTTTAAAGGACATCTATAACTCAATACACAATAATGTACTCAGTTTTGAACTTTACGGAGGCAAATGTGGCTTTCAATAGGTTTATTTTATGAGGTATTTGTAGCGTCCCTAGTTCAATACGAGGGATTAAACAACCATGCACGCTGTATGCTGAGCAGACAGGGTGAGAAGGATTAGGAAATCGCCAGCATAATTTTGTTTTACTTTTCATCAAAGTTATATCTCTTGGTTTAAAGAACCAAATAGTTTTACAAATCTTGTTCTGAAAAATAGCCATCCCTCAGCTCCACATTTCCCATTTACCCTTCCCCGAAGATAAAGATTCTTATGGAATTTATCTCTATGCTCCTAAGGCTAGGTTGGTACTTCTTGCTTTTGTAACTAGGCGTTATTGATTTTCCATCATAGAAAATAAAGAACTGTCTTTCATCTGCCCTCACCACTGCCTTCCTGAGTTCCTATTAAAATCCTCTCCATTGGAAAATCAGTATTTGGCTTAACAGTCAATGGAGACATCAGTAGGCGTAGCTGAACACTATTTGCAGCTGGGCCGTGGAATCCGTTATGAATACTTTTCCTTCCCTGGTTACATTTTTAATTGCCTAATTTTTTCATTTTCTTGCTTCTCTGTGTCATAATTTAACCCAATCTCTTTGCCAGTTGTCTAAATCTCTCCAAATATTCTGAGGCATTAGGTAGTCTACAAATTTCATCTTTTCTGTAGGCTTCTCTCCTGATCCAGTTGGCAGGGGGGTTGTAATTGGGGGAAAGTCGACTGCCAGGGAGAAAGGAGAACTCCAAACATCAGGGTGGTGGCAGGGGGCCCAGAGCTGGATCTGTCTGAAGGCTCCTCTGGGCAGTTTCTCGATGGGCAGAAGCAAGACTTGGCAAAGGGAACTCTCTTCCACACACTGAAGCTATTCTCTGGGAACAACCCCAAGGGCAACTTCAGAAACCAAACAGCAAAAGAAAATGGTCTAAAGAGGAAGGCACAAGCAGCTCAGAGGTACTTTCATTAGACTTTGGCACCGGCAGCTCCTGGCTCGGGGTCCTCGGCAGGTGGGTGGTTCTTATGCAGGGGCAAAATCTACACCTACCCACCCATCTCTCCCGTGATGACACAAGCCAACAGGAGCAAAAGGTGGCGCAGCTGAGGATGAAAACTCCTAGTCATGTTAAACACAGCGAACTATTCTACATGAGTGTTTTGTGCTGTGCTCCTCGGGATACAAGGAATAGTCCCAACACAGGTCGTATACTTTCCAATACATACATGCCAGAGGCAGGTCATGTAAATCAATACTCAACACAAGAATTCTTTACTCTCTCAGAGACGTTCCTGCAACCATCAAGAACACTTCTATTTTCTTTTCTATTCTGTTCTGGATTTTCCATAATCTCTACCATCACCTGAACTTTTTTTTTTTCTAATTAGAAAATCATCATAAAGTTTATAAAAACCATGAACAACAATAACCAGTGACATAAAAAATCCAATACCTCTCTTACAAAATATGGCTATGTTATGATAATTTTATTTCTATTTTTAAAAAATGAGTCTCTTGATTTAGTCAGGGCCTGGTGGGTACAGGGAATTAGGCACTGTTTGCATTCAAAATGATGATTTATTCAGGGTAAATCTTAATTTTCTTTGTCTTCTTCAAAAGGAATAGCTGCAGGAATGCCTAAAAGCCTTGAAATAATATGAATCTCAAATATCTTCACTGAAACTTGATTCCTTGGGCCAGAGGAAGGTCTTTACTGTAGTTGATGGTACTAGTGGGAAGGAAATGAACAAAATTAAATGAATGTTAATACATACATAATACAGAATATTTTAATGCCATTAAAAATGTAGCAGATCTGTATACGTTAACAAGGTAGAATATCCAAGTTACAAGTTGGTTAAGAAGAAAATTAGGATACAAAAAATGTTAGTTATGGATCCTGTCTTATAACAAGAGAAAGAGGGAGAAAATCATAACAGAGAGGCTGGAGAAAACTGCCTGAAAATGTAGAGCTATGCTCCAGCAGCCATGTTTCTTGAAGAGGACTGTATAATGATATAGCTTTCACAATGTGACTGTGTGATTGTGAAAACCTTGCGTCTGATGCTCCTTTTATCTACCTTATGGACAGATGAGTAAAAAATATGGATTAAAAATAAATAAATAATGGGGGAACAAATGTTAAAATAAATTTAGTAGATTAAAAAAAAAGAGGGAGAAAGGAAAAAATGCATATTATACATGTTATTCAGTTTTATTTGGGCCCAAGAATATGGGGGCCGTAACTTTCTCTCGATAATTTGTGTTGAACCATCTGAAAAATACAGATATTTCTACCTTGATAGACATAAAGTAAGAAACTATAATAAATTAGAAAAAAAAGCTTCCCTATTAACTCGACATCTGGTTTTTCTTCTAAGAGGAAAAGTGTTCCCATGTAAATCTGAGCAGCCACAGCTAAATGTTTGCCATTCTAGATCTCAATTCAGAAAAGTAAAAGGTACATATCTGATTCAAAGAGTGGGAAGCAAGCAAAGAAAGAGTGCACGGGCTTGAGACTTAAGCCACAGCAGCTCAAAGGCACATCAGTATTTCCTGACAGAGATAAAGCAGCTGAGGCCATAAGGAACCAGGGCTGAAAAACCCACCCAAGGTCACGGGGCTGGTGAGGAGTACATAGGAAGTGTACCTTGTGTCTCCTCACCCAGTGTCCTACCTGCAGCATGACTGCCTGAACCTGGCTCCTTATACTCTGTTTTATAATACTTGGATAAAAGCTATTTCTTTGAAGGGGAAGGACAAGCAGAAAAAAAAAGTAAAAGGAACAATTCCTAGTTCGAATCTCCTTGAAGCAGGCTCCCTAGCCAGCTCACTGCAGGTGAACGAGCTAATCCACTTTTAAGGGAAATGTTCACTGTTCTAGAGCTGGTATGCACCCTTTCCTCTTCCCTCCATCTCCTACTGCTACTCAAGTTTGCAAGGGTGCTAACTGCACCCAAAGAGAAAATAAAAGGGTCAGCTTCTTTTGCTTTCTCCTGCCAGGCTGACCTCCAAGTGTCTTGCTCTTATGCCATCTCCTGAATATAAATACCAACTAGAGACTTTCCTAGTCCAAGACGATGGGCACTAGCTGAAGTTCGATGAGGATAGGAAAATAATAGTACAAAATGGACCCTCTGAGAAGAGAGAGCCGTGGAATGACAGAAAAATAAAATCAAGTGATGGGATCTGTCCTGTAACTACTTGTTGAAGAGTGCTTTGAAAAATATTGCTTTTTTTCCCTTTGTATATAGGTTATACTATGCAATAAAAAAGTTAAAAAAAATCAAGTGAAAGGACATGAAGAAGGAACAAGAAGTAGCAGGGTGTAAAAGCATATTCCCAATAGTTTTCAGCCCAAACCCCATCTTCCCAAGGCCTTTTTCTTTTTTCTGTGCGAGACCCTGCCCAGCTGCTGGGGACTGAGCAGAGAACTCCCGATGTCTTCTTCTTACCAGGTAGATCTTCTCATGTACTGTTTCCAGGCATCACTGCCAGACTCCCTGCCACCACCAGTATGCTTTTCGCCTCCTAAAGAAATACAAAATGATTTCACATCTTTTGAGCAGTTTTTCTTTATTGTCTCCCACTCTGTTATCGTCGAAATGAAGATATTAAAAGGAGTTCAGAAAAGAGTGAACCCTGCTGTAAACTATGGACTTCAGTTAATAAAATAATTATAATAATTTGGTTCCTCCACAGTATGAAAAATGCTAGTAATAGAGAAAACTGTGGGGGGTGGGGAGGATATAGGAATTCTGCATAATTTGTAAGCTTTTAACTGCTTTAAAAAACAAAGTTAAAAAAAAACAGGGAATAAGGGATAAAAAAATGGGTAGATGGAAATATTAGTGGTAAGTAAGAGGGAGGGGTAAGGGGTATGGAATGTATGAGTATTTTTTCTTTGTTTCTTTTTATTTCTTTTGCAGGAGTGATGCATGTTGTAAAAATGGTCATGGTGATGAATACACAACCATGTGATGATATTGTGAGCCACTGAGTGTACACCATGTATGGACTGCATGTGTGTGAAGATTTGTCAATAAAAATATGTATTTTTTAAATTTCTAGTAACCACGTTAAAAAGTAAAAATAAATAGGTGATATTAAAAAACCAACCAACCAAACAAAAAAACCCAGACTTAGCCTGACCAGTAACTATATTCATTTTCCCAATGTACATTTAGATCCCAGGACCTTCTCTGTGAAACCCTGCCATTGCCCTAATCACTCACTGATTCCTGGATGCCTGCTCTGAAAGCGGCACTGTGCATAAGCATGACTGTGGAGAATCAAGAAGAGACAAGCCAGTCAAGGAAAGGAGACATGTACAAACAGCTCTGTCTCATCATTGGTTATAAGGATTAATCGTAGGGGGTACAAATAAAATGCTATGAAAGCTTACAGGGGGAAGAAGACACTCCTAGCTTAGTACAAGACACACACACAAGGACATACACACACCCTCTAGCACCAGCAATAACTTAGTACTTATTAAATGCCAGGCACTAGACTAGTTTACACAAAGTATTTCCAGTCTCCCCTCCCCTTAGAACTAACTGAAGTTCAATCCCTGAAGCTGCACTTTAGAAAGTTCCAGATATCTCAGTGGAATTCAAAGATTTTCCCTTCATTGTGATCTTGTAATAAAGTGTTCGGTAACTTCAGTAAGCAATCGGTGAATGCAAATTATGGGGAGGATGAATTATCCAAACTGGGAGCTCTGAGCTGGGGGATGGGGAGGTAAGAATGTATGAGGTGGGGAGAGAAACTTGTAGGAAAACCAGAGAACAACAGTTGCCTTTGTTTAAATGTCACTGCCCCACATCACTCAAAAAGGGTATCTAGGCACACCAGGTTTCCCCCAGATTAACTGTGACCAGTAGCCTCCAAGTAGCAAAGGCGATCCCTGTGCCCTTAGGAGAAAAATGAGCTAGGCTCTGGATGTATTCATTCCATTTTATTATCATTTTTTATGTGCATGTCTGCCTTCTCCAAATACAGAGATGCATGTTATTCAGCTTGACAGCTACTCTAGTACAATGCCAGGTATTACGTGGGGACTTAAGACCTATTTGTTGAATGGACAAGAAGCTAGGACAGACAGACCACAGAAGCAGCTTTAAGATTCCCAGCCTGGCCAATTGTAATGTTGACCAAAAGACCTGAAAGAGAAATCTATATCATCAAAGCAGCCTACGTGGCATCTGAAGAGTAAATGGAATTCCAGCTTTAAGACGATGGAGTGAAGATTTTGTCCCCTTATCTCAAAAATCATCTCAATATCACTTGTTATCAGGAAAATGCAAATCAAAACCACAATGATATAACACTTCAAACTCACTAGGATGGTTACTATTCAAACAAAAACAAAAACAAAATAGTTAAGGGTGGGTGAGGATGTGGAGAAACAGGAGCCTTACACATTGCTGGTGGCATTATAAATGGTGCAGGTACTGCGGAAGTCAGTTTACAGTTTCTTAGAAAATTGAAAATAGAATTACCATGAGTCAGCAGTCTCACTTCTTGATATATGCCCCAAAGAACGAAAGCAGGACTGGAACAGACATCTGCACACCAATGTTCACAGCAGCATGTACACAATGGTCAAAAGGGTGGAAGCACCCCACGTGCCCATCAACAGATGAATGGACACACAAAACGTGGATATATCCACGAGGGTCACCCAGCTGTGAAAAGGAATTAAGTTCTGGGGCATGTTACAATATGGATGGTCTCTGAAGACATCATGGCGAGTGAAAAAAGCCAAACAAAAAAGAAAAACAGACAAATATTGTATGATCTTAATTAAATGAAATACCTAGAAGAAGCAAATTTCAGAGAGACAGGTAGTAGATGATAGGTTACAGTGGCTGGGATAAAGATAAGCAGTTATCACTTAACGGGTACAGAGTTTCTCTTCGAGGTGATGAAAAAGTTAGGGTGATGGATTTGGTGATGGTAGCACAATATTATGAATGTAATTAATACTTCTGAATTGTACACTTGAAGGTGATTAAAATGAGAACTTCCAAGTTGTGTCTGTTACTACAAAAAAAAGTTTAAAACTCTAACTGAAGAAGGATTTGAACAGTGAAGAAAAAAGTATTTGCAAAGTCCCTTTGGGGGAATGGTGAGAACGGGGGAAAATTCAACTTCCCCAACTGGAGAATTCTTGATATTCTCACAAGCAGTGGGGACAACTAAAGCAACAGGCTGAGCCCCCAAGCTTGGGGTTTGTTCATATGAAACTTAACCCCACAAAGAATAGGCTAAGTCTACTTAAAATTAGGCCTAAGAGTCACCCCCAAGAGAGCCTCTTTTGTTGCTCAGATGTGGCCTCTCTCTCTCGGCCAACACAGCAAGCAAACTCACTGTCCTCTCCCTCTCCATGTTGGGACATGACTCCCAGGGGTGTGAACCTTCCTGGCAATGTGGGACAGAAATCCTAGAATGAGCTGGGACTCATCATCAAGGGATTGAGAAAACCTTCTCGACCAAAAGGGAGAAGAGTGAAATGAGACAAAATAAAGTGCCAATGGCTGAGAGATTCCAGAGTTGAGAGGTTATCCTGGAAGTTATTCTTACGCATTAAATACATATCATCTTGTTAGTCAAGTTGTAATGGAGAGGCTGGAGGGAACTGCTTAAAAATGTGGAGCTGTGTTCCAGTAGCCATGTTTCTTGAAGATGATTGTATAATGACATAGCTTTCACAATGTGACTGTGTAATTGTGAAAACCTTGTGTCTGATGCTCCTTTTATCTACCTTATCAAAAGACGAGTAAAACATATGGAATAAAAATAAATAATAGGGGGAACAAATGTTAAAATAAATTTAGACTGAAATGCTAGTGATCAATGAAAGGGTGTGGTAAGGGGTATGGTATGTATGAATTTTTTTCTGTTGTCTTTTTATTTTTCTGAATTGATGCAAATGTTCTAAGAAATGATCATAATGATGACTATGCAACTATGTGAAGATATTGTGAATTCCTGATTATATATGTAGAACAGAATGATCATAAGAATGTTTGTGTTTGCTGTCATATTTTTTTTAAAAATTAAAAAATAAAAAAAAAAAGAATAGAAACCTCTGGATGGTGAAATACAAATTTACTTTCTAGCTTAATGCTTATGTATATATTCTAATTTTTAACCACACACTGCTTTTATGCTAAAATATTTTAAAAGTTATTTTAATGTCCTTAGAGGGTTAAAAGAAGATAGTGATTCCATAAAACAAAAGGATACTATTTAAAAGTGTACCATCCCAAGACCTTAATCTTGAGGCTTGCTCTTATGAAACTTATTTCTATAGCAAACAAGCTAAGTCTACCTATAATTATACCTAAAACTTGCTTCCAGAAAACCTCTTTTGTTGCTCAGATGTGGCCTCTCCCTCTCGAAGCCCAACTTTGCGAGTAAAATCATCCCCCTCCCACTACACGGGGCATGTCGTCCAGGGGTGAAAGTCTCCCTGCAAACGTGAGACATGACTCCCAGGGATGAGCCTGGCCTTGGCACTGTGGGATCAACAATGCCTACATGACCAAACAGGTTAAAGGAAGGTAACAGAATAATGTATCGGTGGATAAGAGATTTCAGACAGATCTGAGAGGCTATTCTGGAGGGTACTCTTACTCAAGCTTCAGCAAGATATTGCTAATTATGCCAAGCCCCAAACAGCATTATTCCTGACAACCCTAAAGAATACCCAAGGCTGAATCTGAGACGCTATAAAAGCTTCATTCACTAAGTTTATTTTTCAGAAACCTAAAATCACCAGATAAGCCCTGAATTTCAGAAATTCATCAACCAGTCCTATCCCTCCACCCCATAATGATGACACCCCTTTTCAACACGAAGAAGTTAGAATGGTCATTGTTCAAATATCCTTAAACACTGGGAGAAGGATCAAGGAAGAAAGGAGTTGCAATAGAGAAGGTAGGATTTAACAAATGTGTATGACTACTAATTCATTATGCTGATATTTCCTTTAGTCTCCAGTATCTTAGAGCAGCTAGGAGGAAAAACCTGAAATTGTGGAATTGTAACCCATACCACACTTAGAAATCTGTTACAATATACTTTGAAATTTATTGCTTTTTTGTATATATATTTCACAATAAACAATGTTAAAACAAACAAAAAGTGTACCATCAAAGCACAAGAAATAGGCTTGTATTGGTATTTGTTCTAATGATGGCAGAGGATAAAAAAATACACTCAATATAAGCATTAGAAGAAAAATGTGAGGAAATCTCCCATGTAAAATAACAAAAAGTCTACAAAGAGATGGAAAATAGGCAATCAATTATTTGAGAGATGACAGTCAACTAATAAGATTACTAGAAATGAAAACAGAAGAGTAGGGAAAAAAAATCTAAGAAATATTACAAAAAGAAAACAATGATTCCCAAGATTGAAAGGACCATTTGATAGTGGTGATGGGTAAACAAATCTGAATATTCTAAAAAAACACTGAACTGTACACTTTAACGGGGTGAACTTTGTGGTATGTGACATATCAAATGAAGCTGTTTTAAAAAAAGAAGATTCAAAAGACTGGCCAACTGATTATCAAACCACAAAAAAAAATTTTTTTAATCTCCACTGAGACATACACTTGTGAAATTTCAAAGCATCAACTATAAATAGTAGCCAAAAAAAATCTGAGAGAAGAAAGGGTCCTAAATCAAAACAGACCGAGTCCATTCCAGTAGCAATACTGGAAACCAGAAGATAAATGATTAATGTCTTAAAAATCCTGAGGGGAAAGTCATTACAAACTGTAATGTAATAAAAGCAGAGGGTCTGAGGAAGGTCTGCTTGTAAGGCTGGTCCTTGGCTGGCAGCTGGGACTTGACTGGTAAACAGTTCCCTAACTGATACAAAACTTTCCCTAAATGATAAGAGGATGACTGGGCCTCAACAACTCTTGTATAAGCAACGGGATTCATTCTGAACACCTGCTTTCCCTTTGGGGATCTGGAATTCTGGTATGTGCTAGGCAGAGAGGTGCTGTATGACCAACCCCTGATAAAAGCACTGAGTTGCTAATGAACTTTCCTACACAACATTTCACACTTGTTATCACAATCCTTTCCTAGAGGAATTCAGTACATCCTGCATGACTCCATTGGGAGAGGACTTTTGGGAGCTAGGGGCTGGTTTCCTTTGGACCTCACTTCATGAGAGGATATTGTACCATATTGGGAAGATAAAGGGAAAAGGAGGATTCAAGAAGGCTAATCTATCATATCAGAAGGTCAGCAGAGAATGTTTAAAGTTGTCAAATCAAAAGACAGCAGTTAAAGCACACTATTTAGAAAAACTGAGGTAAACTCAAAGGTAAGTTTTCCTTCTTTCAGTAAGAAAAGCCTGAAAGGAATTGCCTCTGGAAATGAAGGTGAAAGAAGAAAGCGTGGGAACTGCTCTTTCCTTTATAAAGTTTTTTAAAAACTGAAAAATTTTGAAAGCATAAATGAAAGCATGTACGGGCTGGAAAACAGGGAATAAAACAGCAGACAGACACTCAAGTTGTAGGGCAGGGCTCGTCAGGGGCAATGAACAGTAATTGCACCATTTGGTCAAATTATTTAGACCAAACGCTAATTATTTAAACTTTCACGGGTATTAATGCATGTTCATTTTGCTTTTCTCTCTCTCTCTCTCTCTATATATATATATAAAAGACAAAAATAAACCCAAAAACAAAGTCATCTGTTCTTGGTATATTTTCTAACACCTTTGAAAAGTAAAGCTTAATACATGATTGGAAGTTTTTTTTTTTCCAGCTATTACTAAATTTATTACTAAATTTAAGCATTGAGAATCCAAAGTTTATTAAGAGAACACAGGAACAGCGTCCAGAGAAAATACACATTTTGCATCTCCTCTAGGAAAAATAATGTTCAACATTTACTGTGTCCACTTAGCAAAAGAAAAGCCAGAATATTTCATGTGAAGTTTTCTGGCTTTAAGGCAGTGGTTCTTAATCTTTCGTGGGTCTTGGGCCCTCTGCCAGAAATAGGTGATGGCACCATTTCAGGGGTTCACACAGCTCAGGCTAGGGCCCTGCACTTACGTGCTGCTGCGTCTGAACAGACAGTAACTTTGAATATGGAAAATATGCTCCACCATCTATGTATGTCAAATCAGGTAAGATTATGGTTTTAGAATAAAAGCAGTGTTTTGTTTCCCAGACAAATTTTTCTAAAAGCATCTACAATTTTTCCTCGGCTGCCCAATATGGAAAAGGAGAAATGATTCTCTACATACCAAATGCGCCTCCAATCTCAGCCCCGCTCGTTGGAATATTGACGTTTACAATGCCACAGTCCGATCCTTCTGGTCTGTGTGTAAAAAGGGAGGCATGGTGAGGGCAGTGCCCAGGAAATCAAAGCCAAACAGGTAAATAAAAAACAAACAATTCTAAGAGTGTCACGCTGAAAATGGATTTTCAGCTACGATGGTTTCTTTTCCCTTTTGTAAAGTCTGTTTATTACACAAATCGGAGTTGAACAAAATTTTAAAATAGACAAAGAGATACCCAAGCCAGCGGAAGATTCTGCCCAAATCCTTGGTAAAGATGCTACTTGAAAGTCCCTGTTTTACTTCATTATTCCATGCAAAGACCTCTTCTTCATCCTATAAGGACAGACATTAGAAGCTGTTAAAGGACAGGGTTCAAATCAAAGTTCAGTGACATTAAACTCCTTTCATGAGGTGTACTGGTATAATTTTAGTGTACAAAAGGAACAAAAAAGTTGTCATTTTATTAATTCTATGGTTCTCCTGTATTATGTTTCATAACTTTATTCCCTAATTATGTTGAGAAACAAAGATTAATACATTCTTTCATTCCAGCTACTACATATAATTGCAAAATTTAGGCACTCTACCAAATGTCAATAACTGATGTAAGTACTTTTCATGCATTTATTTATTTAATTCTCACCCCAGGAAAAAAAGTCTATATTGCCCCCATTTTATAGTTAAGGCAACTGAAGCCCAGAGAGGCTAAATATTTTGTTCAAGATCTCATAGTCACACGCACAAATACAAATACATGCATCTACACATACACCTATCACAAAACACAAATATTCTCCAGTCACTGCATGTGAAGAGCATCTTAAAGCAAGATAAAGAAATGCAACTTCGCTTCCCGGTGCCTGCCCATGCAAAAAAAAAAAAAAAAAAAGAAAGAAATGCAACCACATAGTTGCAATACAGTGCAATTCTCATTATCCTTTAAGTATTAATTATGACACATTCAAACCCTGATTTAATTTCTGCAGTCTCAAAATTCAATCCTAAAAATTTGCTGGCGAGTGCACAGCCTTTCTGTGGGCACAGGACCCTCCCATTATCACGTTAAAACTCCACAGCCTTCCTCTGAGGCAGGTCTTAAGGCAGACCTTCACACTGCCACCCAGTTTTATATTCTGTCTGCTGATATTTAGACTCAGGATATCAAACTATCCAGTCCCTTGTCTGCAGAAGTCGTCCCAGTCAGCCTAGAGATATGGATACAAGAGATGAGGGCCAAACTCTCCATAAATTCCAATACTGGTCCTCTGCTCACCTTACAGCCCCTGGCCCCTAGCTTGATATGCCTTCAAAGTGCTTCTCTGATCATATTTTATTCTTAACCTGTAAATTTCTACCAATCAGAGGCTTTCTAAACCTCTCTAAAGACCAGTCAAGAGAAAGGTAATACATCTCCACCTTCCCCTAGTCTTCTCATTTGTCTGATATTAGACTAGAGACATGAGAGACAGAATCAGTTTCTACCTTGAATTTAAAGACATAAAGAATTGGGGCAAAGGTCTCTGTGTGCACAATGGACGCGTTGTGGGAGAGACCTGTCACGATTGTCGGTTCTACATAATTTCCAGGGCGATCCATAACCTGAAGTAGAGAAATGAAATAAAAACAATTAAAGCATTTTGTTTTATAGTGTTTGGGGTCGAGAGAACACAGTCTTTGCCTGTACTTAGATGAGAAAAAAAGAAACATTGTTCACTAGGTGAATTGTTTCTCTGAAATAACTTCCTATCATAAATGAAAATGCTTTCTCCTATTGGATCTAACTCTGTTGATCAGAGAAAAATAGAAAAAAGGGGTCAGGGTGGAGCCCTGTATCAAGACCAAGTTATGTTTAAAAAGAAATGCAGTTACTGGGGCGTGAGGGTAGTTCAGTGGTAGAATTCTCACCTGCCATGCTGGGGACCCAGGTTTATTTCCTGGCCCAAGCACTTCCCAAACAAATGAACAAGCAAAGAAATAAAAAACCAAAAACAAACAAAAATTCAGTAAACGGTGCTGCAGAAGGAGATACTCTTTTGGAAAAAGAACGAAACATGACCCCCGCCATACAGCACACACACACACAAAAAAACGCAGTACACCAATCCTAAAGAACATCTAGGGCATTATGTAAAATTCTACAAAGGTTCCAAACCCACAAGATTCCAAAACCTACAACCTCCAGATGGGTCCCTGGGCCAGATAAGTCCTGAAATGTAGAAGGGCCAGACTCTCCAGAATGTCAAGTAGTTCCATCCCCCTATCCCATTTTATTGATGGCCCCTTCCAACATGAAAAAGTTAGAAAAGGCAGAGTCCAAATACCCTTGAAGAGTAGGATAAAGATCAAAGGTGATGGTGGGGGGCGGGCCATGGTGGCTCAGTGGCAGAGTTCTCACCTGCCATCCCAGAGACCCGGGTTTGATTCCCAGTGCCTGCCCACGTGAGAAAAAAAAAAAAAGGTGATGGTGGAGTTATACAGAGAAGGTAGGGTTTAACAAATGAGTATGATTGCTGAATCATTTTACTGATATTTCTTTTAGCCTCCAGTACCTTAGAATAGCTAGAAATAAAAACCTAAAATTGGGGAATTGTAAGCCATATCAAACTCTGAAATCTGTTCTACAACTAATTGTTGTGGCGTGCTTTGAAATTTATTGCTTTTATGTATATATGTTATTTAAAGAGAAGGAGGAGCATAACAGTGAAGATGGAATTTAACAAATGAGTATGACTGCTAAATCATTATATTGATGTTTCTGTTGGTCTCCAGTGTCTTTGAAGCAGCTAGAAGAAAAAAAAGAAAAATTGTGGAACTCTGACCCCTACCAAACTTTTAAAACCTGCTCTATACCTACTTATTAAAATATACTTGGAAATTTATTGCTTTTTTGTATACATATTATATTTTACAGTTAAAAAAAGTTTAAAAATGCAGTTATAGTGATTATTTTAAATTTTCTATAATTTAAAAATAGGTAATCTACACCCATTTTACAAAAAATCAAAAGCTCTAAAAGGATGTACTGCAGAAGTTCTCTTAATCAACTTCCACGTAATCAAATTACTAGTTCATCTCTACTTAACCAATGCTTGCCTTTCCTTCCATAAATTATTCTGACACAGCCATCTGCTTTGGCTGTGGTTCACTCTCTAGAGTACCCCTATAATCCTGCTCTCACTCTTTGAACCGTGCATTTACCAAGAGTCAACTGTACTTACTCCCAATTCTGTGTACATCAGCTATGTTTGTTATTGTAATGCCATACTGCATTACGTAACTTAAATAAATATTACACAAAGGAAAACAAAAAGAGCTATTTTTCTAAGTATTAAGTTGAGTACTTTGGAAAAAACTCAATACAAGTAATAAAAAAATAAACACACACCCACACAGCTATCCAATTAGGTGTGAGTGTCAATGGTAAAAAACTGGAGAGAAGGGGGAACTAAATGTAAAAACCTGGAAGGATTCTGCTCCCAGACTGCTCCACAAGACACTCAGTTCTCAGTGCATTTTAAAGACAGAGAAATTATAAAGTATAGCTATTAAATTTTACGTAACATACAGCTTATCCAAGGATGAAGACAAAAAGTTCCAATTATACATTAAGAAAATACTTTGCCCCCCTTACGTCAAAAAGATCACAAATAAATGTAGTTATGTGTTAAATTAAAATTAAATGGTTATGGCTTTTTAATGATTCCTGGTTTAATTGGCTTTTTCAAATAATCAGTAAGTATGGAGTCTAAGAGATACATAGTAAAAGCATAGTAAAAGGAGGTCTCCTTTCCATTTAAATTCCTAGGGACCCAATTCAAAGGCAATCTGGCTGTGAGTTTCTCGTGGGTCCTTTCAGAAATGTTCCATGTATTTTATGTTGTTATTCTTTAAAACATGCATATTTCCCTGTATAATAAGGATGGGGAGAAGGAGGAATACAAATCCTTGCTAGCACCTAAAGGAAAGTAAAAAGCCCTTACTATTTATCTCAGACAATTGTCATTACCTTGCCACCATAGGCCACTGTGCCACCTTCTTTCTTTGCTTCTTCCACTGCTCCAAGGAACATGCTCACTGCCTGTTTGGTGTGGAGTGGTCCATAGAGAACATTAGCTGCAGAGAGAAAAGGAACACTCTTCATTTTACCCTCAATGGTATCATTTTTTTACTATAACAGTTTTCCCAATGAACAGATCAATCCCTTCACATATCCTCTCGGTTCAGAGCAGGAGCCAGCAATCTTTCCCTATAAAGAGCCAGAGAGTAAATATCTTAGGTTTGCATGACATACATGGTCTCTATCACAACTACTCAACTCTGTCACTGTAGCCCCAAAGCAACTACAGACAACAAGCAAATGAATGAATGTGGCTGTGCTCTACTAAAACTTTATTTACAGGAACAGGTGACAGAGCAAATCTGCTTGCTGACCCCTGATTTAGAAGAACGGCTATCAACAATCAGGCCACTGCATTAAAAGTACAGGATCAGTTTATTCACTTCCAAGTATCTAATTCAGGCCAGTGTGATCATTCTAAAGAACTTCACAGTGTCAGCAGCTGGTGTGCAATTCAATGGGAAGAGACTGATGCTGTCCTATGTTATGGTTGCCGGAAATGTATGAACCCGGAACTGAAACAGGGTCCCCCGCATGGCAGGCGAGCATTCTACCACCAAACCGCCTGTGCATCCTTAGAAAACAGTTTCAAAGACATCCACAGAGCCAGAGGAAGAAGAAGATTTAGATAGGCTTCTGGGAGGAGGCAGCATTTTCACTGAGAGCCAAAGGATAAAAAGGAGCCAGGCATGGGAAAATATGGGTGAAAAGCATTCCTCACAGCAGGACAGAAGCTGGAATGCTTAGACCCTAGTAAAGAAGGCTGGAGGAGCTGGAGTTCAGGGATTAAGTAGTATATAAGGAAGCTGGAATGAAGGCAGGGAAGGAGGCTGGGGCCACACTGCTGGGCCGCTTGAGCCTGCTAAAGAAGGAATCAGAAAGAACTGAGGATTCAGGCTAAGGGCAATGAGATGTCACTGGACAGTTTTAAGCAGGAGAGTGAATCACCTAACTATATTTAAGAAGTCACTCTGGTTACTGCAGCAGGCTAAAGTGGAAGCAGGAAAATGAGTTAGGGGTCTCCGGTAGCCCTCCCTGACAGAGGATGGAAATGGCTTGGAAAAGAAGGAATAACTAATCAAATCTCACCTACCTAAACATCAGCCAGTGGACGAGCTCTTCCAGGCCCACCCACCAGCATCAAGCACTGAGGCTCTTACCCTAGGAGCAGAAGACAGGACACCCCAAAGGCCCAACATGCTGT
This sequence comes from Tamandua tetradactyla, assembly GCF_023851605.1. Classification (NCBI taxonomy): domain Eukaryota; kingdom Metazoa; phylum Chordata; class Mammalia; order Pilosa; family Myrmecophagidae; genus Tamandua; species Tamandua tetradactyla. The sequence continues at coordinate 1,050,237 of NC_135347.1, read as the reverse complement.
ACAGATGCCCTCGAGCTTCTCGGGGGGCGGGGGGTGGCATCTTAGGAGATCAGAAACTCTAGTACCACCAGCTGTCAACAGGGAAAACTTTTAGAAACAGAGCCAGATACTCACAGTCCCATGGGTTCCCGACACGGATCTGTGCATAGGCCTTTTTAAGTTTATTTACAACTTCATCATGGATGCTTTCATGTAAAAACTAAGTGGAAAAAAAGAAAAAACAAAACATTCAAGGGAATAGTAAGATTAATAAACAAGATTTTTTAGAAGTGTACAATTTTTATTAATAGTTCTGAACATGTGATTTCTGAAAACACAAGCAGTGTGTTTTCTAGAATTACATAATTTTTAATTTAATATTAACTGTCACGAAGGTAGTAATTTCCTGTGGGTAGAAGTTAGAATAAAATCATAAGCCACATTTTGATCACTTTTCTAAGGGATATTTGGCTAAGCTTCACAAATCAACTATTCCTGTTTCTGTTCTAGAAATGGGGCTTCTTAATTAGCAGAGAACTGCAAGATACTTATCTCAGAATATAACTGTGTGAGCCACACAGTTTTATCACTTAATGTTTAACAACAAACATAAAGCAGGGCCTTGTATATTTGCTGCAAGACACAAAGGAAAAATAAATATTGGCTGAATAGTGAAATGCTTGGCTTTCATGTCATTTCATATTTTATCATATGATTAACGGCATGCAATCTTTCGGAGCATTTCTGTTTTCTTCTTAGTGTCGATGGCATAAATGTTTAAGTTGGACTAACTTAATCAGCAGTGAATATTTTATAAACATCTGATCACAGATTTTTTGAGAATTGCAACTATGATAAATATGGGAAAGGTAAAAACTGAATTATTCATGCTTTCTCTTATTCCAGTTAATTTAGATTGTTAACTTTATTCATAAGGAATCTGCTCGTAATGTTGGAGAGCAATTCAACTTTAACCTTTTTTTCGTTATTAATTAGAGGAAGAAAAATCAACTTCAATAATAAAATCTGGCAAATGCAGCCAAATATTGAACCTAGTTAAACACCGATTATAGGACATACAAATTTTCAGTTCCATAAAGAGGTCATGAAAATCAAGGCTGAATTCCATAAAACTGAAATCCAGCTAAATCTAATTGTGGAGAAGAAACTTTACAAATCCCTGCACAATGAAGCTAAACCACATCTCCTTATAGACACTTAAAAATTAATCTTTTTTCTTTGCATGTATATGTAAATCTTTTTTATTTGTACAAAAATGGGGATGCTATTTGACATATTGTTTGTAGTCATATTTTTTTAGCACAAAAAAATATCCATATCAGTTAATGTAATTCTACATCATCATTCTTAAATGCTCTGTGGCATGCCACAGGTATTTATGTAAACCATCCTTTGCTTGTTGGGCATTAATTGTTTCACTGTTTTGTAATTACAGACAATGCTTCAATAAACATCACTGCACATACTGAAAAAAATCTGTCATATCTATGTATGGAGACTATATACTTATAAATTAAAACCTTTAAAATGTTTTAATCTTGAAAATATTTTTATACGGAAGCCTGTGCTGTCATTTTAGCGAATAGTTTTATAATTGTTAAGATGTTTAGCTTGTTTTATTCCTGTGTGGCTTTGGATTTTGCCCATATTGTCCTAGGATTAAGATTGAGAGGTAGGGGAAGGGAGGGTCCTGGTTGATTACGTGAGAATAGTCGAGTTACGTATCTCCCAATCACATCTAGAGAATACATTTTTCTAGCAGTACTTCTGTGACACCTCTATAATAATAGAACTTGTTAAAAAGTGATGTTTTAAGAGCAGGACAGTCTCATGTGCCTACTAAGACACACTCACCAGCCGCCTCGCAGTCGTACACCTCTGGCCAGCTGTCCCCACGGCCGCAAAGAGAGCTGATGGAACAACCAAGCCGAGGTCTGCATCCTCAAAAGCTTCGGGAAGCACAAACACACACCAGTCAATGTGGCAAAGCAAGGAGACAAGGCACTTGCTAGCCGGTATAAAATGGTGCTTTCAGAGAGCGTGGTAAGTGAACATCAAAACTATCCCTGTAAAAAAGCTTATTAATATTGCAGAGATACATATATTCATTAGAGGAAAAAGCATACTTTTTAAGAGAACAAAGCCATGAGCTCTTGCTCTTTTCCCAAGTACAGATGCTAACTCTCGCTCCTACGGCCTCTTCGTCTTCCATCTCTCCCCGTTTCTGACACTGGCTGGGCCTCCGCTGTATCCTCATCAGTTTCTTCTCCAAGGACCTTCAGACTCTCTGTCAGCTTTACTTGCTGCACTCTCGATCTCCTGGCCTGTTATGAAGCCAGCTTCTCTGAGCCCGCTGATGAATTAGAGAGAGCAACACAACCCTTCTGACTACCACCCCCATCAAACCATGCTTTCTAGCAATTTCTATGCCCTCAGTGGCCTCAGTGGATCCCCTCGAACGGCTCCTGTTGCCACCCTGCAGAAGCTTTTCTAGATCTTCCAACACTTCGAGCTCTCTACTCCTGCACCAGAGGACAATGCTGTACTTCACAGAAAACCTCAAGGAGATCACACAAAGGGCCCTTCACGCTTCCTCAGCCCCTCCGAAGACATCAACATCAGATCACTTCCAAATATCTCTGATTTTTGTCTATTTCCTCCTCTTTTGTCCTCAGAAGAAAAAAATCAGCATAGTCTTTCCAAGATTAACCCTTTCCACTTTTATGCCTCCCAGAAATTTACAGCTGCAATTTTCTCCTGTGTCTTCAATTTTTACCATTTCCAATTACAACAGCTCCCTCAGACTAGCAGGATGGTTAAGGATGTGGTCCATGCAATAGATCAGACCAGGGTTCTTACCCAGCTCCACCATTCTTAGTTGTGTTACTGGAACTTTTAATTTTTTTCCGCATGGGCAGGCACCAGGAATCGAATCTGGGTCTCCGGCACAGCAGGCGAGAACTCTGCCACTAAGCCACGATGGTCTGCCCTATTTTAACTTTTTAAGCCTCAGTTTCCTCATCTGTATAATGGGGTAATAGTGCCTGGGTACTAACGGACCGTAGTAAGGATGTGAGGAAAGACCTCTGGCTCTGGGGTCTGGCTGCTGTGGCACCAGCCTCCTGTCACCTCAGCCACTCAATCTCTTTAAGCTGTGCAGTCTTACCTTTCGTGGTATCTACCTCAGGAGATTGTGAGAATTCAATGAAATAAAGCATATTAAAAAAAAGATTAGCACAACACAGGCACTTCCAGGTGCTCACTAAATGTTACCTGTGTGTATATATATATATATATATATATTTTTTTTTTTGCATGGGCAGGCACCGGGAATCAAACCTAGGTCTCTGGCATATCCGGCGAGAACTCTGCCTGCTGAACCACTGTGGCCTGCCCCTGTGTGCATTTTTTAATTAACTAAAGCCCTTACTTTATTTGGATTGCTTTAGTTTTTCCCTAACATCCTTTTTCTGGCCCAGGACCCCATCCAGGATACATTCCAATTAGCTGTCACGTCTCTTTAGGCTCCTCAGGGCTGTGGCAATTTCTCAGTCTCTCCTTGGTCTGGATGGCCTACGTGGTTTGAGTAGTGCCGGTCACGTATACTGCAGGAGGCCCAGCTGTCAGAATGTGTCTGTTTTTCTCACAATTAGACTGGGGTTCATGGGCTTAGGGGAGTGTGCTGTTTTGAATCCGTGGTGGAACCCAGAAAAGCCATGTCCTCTAATCTTCATTCAATACTGCTGGGTGGGAGCTTTTTGATTGTTTCCATGGAGATGTGGCCCACCCATTTGTGAGTGGTAACTTTTGATTAGGTGGTTTCCATGGAGATGTGTCTCCATCCATTAAAGGTGGGGTTGCTTACTGGAGCCCTTTAAGAGGGAACTTTTTTGGAAAAAGCTTCAGAACCAGCAAAGCCAACAGAATGGACAGAGCACGGGGGAAGCTGCTGAAGAGAAAGCAAGGAGATCTCACCATGTGCCTATCCAGCTGAGAGAAACCCGGAACTTCACTGGCCCTCTTGAACCAAGGTATCTTTCCCTGGATGCCTTAGGTTGGACATTTTTATAGCCTTGCCTTAATTGGACATTTTTCACTTCCTCAGAACTGTAATAAATAAATTTAATAAATTCCCTTTTAAAAAGTGGGTCCATTTCTGGTATATCGCATTCTGGCAGCTTTTACAATCTAAAACAGAGAGAAAGACTACAGAGGTAAAGTATCATCACCTGCATTGTTTAATGAAATCTCTCTAACCAGATGAGGAGTTCATGGGAACAACCCCTTCAATACATGCATTTTAAACTCTGAGCATCCATCACATATATAATGAATACTTAAACATGATGATGATGATGATGGCAAACCAGGGATTAGTAGCAAGTCTGGCTTTTCATCAGAAAAGCCAAGCTTCTATTGAGTCTCAACCTACTTATATTCATTACATTATCCAAAAGTTAAGTTGTTCGACTATTTGTATGCGTGTGCCAAACTCAAACAATGAAAGAGAGAATCAAGTCATCTCTAAGTCTACAGGTAAGTGGTAAAAGTACTTTAATAAGGAGGTTTTCCTTCCAAATATAAAAGCACTAGATATGCCACTACAGAAAAACCAGTATTTTGAAATCCAAAGGATCAGCAAGTCGCATAAGAGTATTCTATAGAAACGTAAGGCCAGATTATAGAAAACAGGAGAAGGGAATAACAAAGAAAAGAGTATCACACTACAGTGAAAGCCTCATACACAGGTTCTAGGCCTTGGGTAAGTAACATTTTCCACATACAAAAACAGCTTACTTTTCTAGTTAACCCTGCTTTCAAACCAAGTTTTGGCCTGATCTGCAGGGAAATTCCTAAACATGGGACTTAGGTCTCAGGCACACACAGCATAGAATGTCTTACAACATTAAAGGGACAAGCTCCTAAACAACTTCTAAATATTCGTGATGACGTGAAGATATATTTACCAGAAAAGAAGGCAAAGCAAAAAAACAGGCAGCCTTACCAATAATAGCATTGTTTCCTCCAAGCTCTAACAAACTTCTCCCTTTAAAAATACATAAACACAAATTAATGCCTACTGTAATATTTAAAGTGCCTTCGTAGATGGTCTCAAAGTATAGCCTATCCCTAATTATTTTTGTTTCCGAATTATTAGCCTTTAGGGAAATACAAATAAAACCATAATGAGATACCACTTCACACCCAGAAGGGTGGCAATGTAAGAAATGGCATAAATGTGGGAGAGGATATGTAGAAATAAGAACACTCATTCACTGTTAGTAGGAATGCCAAATGGTGCAGCTACTGTGGAAGAAAGTTTGGCAGATCCTCAGGAAATTAAGGATGGAATTACCATATAACCCAGCAATGCCACTTTTAGGCATATACCTAAAAGATTTAAACAGATATTTGCACGCTGATGTTCATAGCAGCATTATTCACAACTGCCAAAAGATGGAAGCAACCTGAGTATACATTAACAGATGATGGATAAGCAAAATGTGGTATGTACGTATAATAGAATATTATGTAGCCATGAAAAGGAACAAAGTTCTGACACATGCGACAACATGGATGAACACTGAAGATAGCACGTTCAGTGAAATAAGCCACATACAACATGACAGATATTGTGTGATTTCACTGATTTGAAATAATCAAGCTAAACAAATTCACAGAATCAGAAAGTAGAACACAGGTTACCAGGGGCAGGGGCAGGGACTGGGAATGGGGTATTAATGCTAATGATTAAGAAAAGTTGTTTGGGGCAATGGAAAAGTTTTGGTAGTGGATGAGGGGTAAGTGAATGTGGCTGAAAGTGAAAATTTTGTATTGTACATATAGTACTAGAAAAAAAATTTTAAGTTGCATATAGAACTCTATAACACAAACAGTGAACCCTAATGTAAGCTATGGACCACAGTTAACAGTATAATTATGATAATATTGGTTTATTAATTGTAACAAAGGTACCCCAGTAATACAAGGTGTTAATAATAGGGAAAACTGTGTGCATGAGGGGGGTGTATTTGGGAATTCTGTATTTTCTGCTTGATTTTTCTATAAATTTACAATTTCTCTAAAAAAAGTCCTTTGCCAATTTTTACTTGGATTATTCATCTTTATATTATTGCACTGTAACAGTTATTTGTACACTCTGGATATTTGACTCTTATTAGATATGATTTACAATTCTTTTCTCCCATTCTATAGGTTTTCTTTTCACTTTCTTAATAGTATCCTTTAAAAAAAACCAAGTTTTTAGTTTTAATGAAGTTTGGTTCATCTATTTTTCTTTTGTAGCTTATGCTTTTGGTGTCACATCTAAGAATCCATTGCCTAACTGAAGGTCACAAAGATTTCCTGCTATGTCTTCTTCTAGGGTTTTATAATTTTAGCTTTTATATTTAAGTCTTTGACCGGTTAATTTTGAGTTACATTTTTGTGTATGCTGTGAGGGAGCAACCCAACTTTATTCTTTGGCATATGGGTGTCCAGTTGTCCTAGCACTGTTTGCTTAAAGATTATTCTTTCTCCCACTGAAATGTCTTGGCACCCTTACCAAAAACTAATCCGCCAAAAAACAAACGAAAAAACACAACTAGCCATAAATGTAAAAGTTTAATTGTCTGGACTCTCAATTCTATTTCATTGGTTCATATGTCTTACCTTTATACCAGTACCACACTGTCTTGATTATTATAGCTTCGGAGTAAGTATACTCTTTTTCAGGATTGTTTTAGCTATCCTGAGTTCATGGCATTGCCATATGAATTTTAGGATCAGCTTGTAAATTGCTGAAAAAATGGCAGCTGTTTTGACAGGGATTACATTAAATCTTGACATTATTTTAAAAACAGTACCTGTTTCTTCTAACTCAAACAAAACTGGCTTGGAAAGTCTTTGCTTTGGAGGTGTCAGATATTAGAATAAGCCACCCAGAACCATCTGTCCATAATGTGCCCAGATAAGAAGGCCTTGTTAGGACACTAGAGGAAGCAGGACATAGAATATTCTGTGGGGGATCAAGCAGGTGTGCTTCCACCATCTGCAGCCAGCCAGCACAGACAGCCCCTGTGGGCCTCCCCCGCTTCTCTAGGGGTGCATTTCAAATTATTGGAACAGTCTCAGAATTGTTATGTCCTTTCCACACAGGCCATCCCCACTTTGCAGCTCTGAGAGAGGGTTTAGGTCAAAAACTATTTGTGATGCATTCGCTATAGCCATAATAGCAAGAAAGTTAAGAATTTCCTTTTATTTGTGTGTTCCTAAAGTACTTCTGGTTTATCTTTACATTCTTTAAACAAGTCAAAAAAAAAGTCAAGAAAATAATGTTAGCCAAAACTACCCATCTCTTCTCTCTCTCACTCTCCGAGCCCTCTTTTCTCCCGCCAAAGAAAAGTTTGGTGTCAGGACAAATATCAAACTACTGCTCAGATTTCCCTGTCTGTGCATCTGCCTGGGAGTCAGTCAGCTCCGAGGCAAAAACTGTGCGGGGGGCCAGCCAGCCCATGCACAGGTACAGTCAGGCGTGCAGGAAGGGCTGCCTCTAGCACTGGGTGGCCATCGCAATACCAATTTGTTGCTAAAAAGTGTTGAAAGAAAGGGAGAATAATTTTTCCCAATTAAGAAACCACCCTCTTTTTTTTTTCCCCCTTGTGACTTACACAATTTCTCATATTTTAGATGGAGGCCTCAGCTTTTTTTTTAAGATAAAATAAATGAAATCATTATGAAAGGGCATTTGGATTTCAAAATAAGACAACCTTTCCTTGCACATACTTCAAAGCAAAGACTTTGTTGCCTGCTGCTTGTAATCTAATTTACAGGGATATTTACTTTTGTAAGGCATATTTATATAGCTGTAATTAATTGCACATTGGACTGGAAGAGAAAGGATTATCTAGCATGGAGCACCTATCAGCACCTGCATTTCCTTGTGTTGGGTCCCTCTCAGGTTCTCCAGGACAGTTTTGGGCTGTTTGATTTGGGTCCTTCATTATACTTTTTGGTTCCCTTTTTAAAATGTGATTGTTAACCTACTCCTTAAGAAAAAAGGTAAATTCTGCTGCTGCTCTCAGAAGGTTTGCTCAGTGTATTTTAAATGAGATTCTAACTTGTGTGTACTGCAGCCATCCACTGTGGCTGATGATTTACTCAGGATGCGGGCCAAACCATTACTGTATAGAGCAGGAATTTATTAATTTGTGCTTCCTTAGAAAACTGAAATATCAGCTGAGAGATTGTTGTTCAAAAGGCCATTTATGAATTAGGATTTGAGCCTTATAAAACCTTAGGAAAGCCTCCAATCATCTAAAACATTAAATTGTAGTGGGTATAATATTCGTGTTAAAAACTCACAGCCAAGTTGCTGTGCTCAAATGGAAAGTCCAAGCTGAGGTTGGTCTCTTGCCAAAGCCTGGCTGTTGTGTGTTGTTGTTGTTCATGTCTCTGAGTTAATGTTTTTTCATGCTGAATATTCTGGCATCAGTCGACCTGAGGACTCCATTAGTCTTCTCACATTTAGAACATCGTCTTAGACTCTGTGGCTCTAAAGTACTTGTTGTTGAGAGTCAGTTCTCTTGTCACCATCCCCACACACCACAACAAACAGAGCCCATGAAGCATAAGTGGCCTTTTTGAACCAAGACTCTGCAAACTGATCTCTCCCCAGTGAAGGAGTTGAGCACATTCGCAACAATGTACATTATTAATTTCAAATTTTCATTTTCATGTTTTATTTTGTAAATAACTGATGTTTGAAGCTTGATTATACAGATTGTAAATATAGTTCTCGTATTTGTACTAATTCTGATTCTTTGGCTGTATAGCCCTAGATGTGCAATGCGGATATTATTTAACTGTATGGTAACCTTGCATCACAGAACTATTAGTGAACGAGGTAAAAATAATAAAGATAAAACCAGTACATTAAAAAAAAAAAACAGTACCTTCTTAACAATGTTAAATCTTATAATTCATGACAAAGTCTTTCCATTCATTTAGGTCTTTAAGTTATTTTAATAATGCTTTGTAATACTCTGTGTGCAAGACTTGCACTTCTTTTATTAACTGTATTAAATGTATTTATTTTAATACTTAAATGGAATTGTTCTCTGAATTTCATTTTCAGATTGTTCATTGCTAGTACACAGAGATACAATTAATTTTTGTATAGTGATTTTGTATCATACACTTTTTTTTTTTTTTTTTTTTTTTAAAGACAGAGAGAAGGAAGGAAGGATGGAAGGAAGGAAGGGAGGAAGAAAGGGAAACATCTTTAAACATTTTCTTGTTTTATTATATTTTGTTTGTTTGTTTGTTTTTTACATGGGCTGGGGCCGGGAATCGAACCGAGGTCCTCCGGCATGGCAGGCAAGCACTCTTGCCCGCTGAGCCACCGCGGCCCTTGTATCATACACTTTTGCTGAACTATTTATTAGCCCTAATGGGTTTGGTTTTTTTCTTTTTGTATGCTGTATGACGGGGGTCACATTTCATTCCTTTTCCATGTGAGTATCCCATTACTGCAGCACCATTTGCTGAATTTTTGTTTTGTTTGCTTGTTTGTTTCAGTTTTTTGGGGAAGTACATGGGCCGGGAATCAAGCCCAGGTCTCCTGCATGGCAGGCAAGAAGTCTACCACTGAACTGTTCTTGCGCTCCCCCCCAATGTTTTTTTGTAACTTTGTTTTTTAAAAGCAAAGCCTATATAGCAAATGGGCAGCAGATTAACCAGTTAAAACTCACCTTGTGTTTCAATTAGAGTCTAAATTCTAAATAGATATTCTAAATAGCCAACAATATTATTTTTGAGAAGTAGAGTGTACAAAGCTATGCCTACACAGCACTTTTCAGACATATACACATGAAATATAAATGAGAGAAGAGCAGATTTAAGTCTTCTATTCCACATTCACTCTAGAGCCTTTACTCACCGGTCTTGTTTAAACTGTGATTTTTCGTTTTTTAATTTGCCAAACAAGTCTGACTGAATTTAATATAGTATTTGATAGACACTAATATATTCACTTGGAGGGAAAGATGACATTCTTTTCCACATTATGTAATATGTCCTTAATATTAATCTGCTATTAACTGCACCCTTGGGACATTCTAAAACACGGCTGGTAACTCTACTGAAAGGAACAAGAAGTGAAAACTCCAACTTCCTCTCAGGGAACTAAAAGCCTCATCAGAAAGCCAACACTCACCGAACCGCTCCTGCACCATCAGGGCCACCTGTTTCCCCACCTGTGTGCTCCCGGTGAAGGACAGCAGGTTCACACGCTCATCTTTGGCCATTGCTGTGCTGTGGGTTAAAAGACACGGTCACCCAAGGAGAGGAACCCAGAAACGACAGCACCCGCGAGTACCTAGCAAGAAACACTAACATGGCCTCTTGAAAGGGCAGTCAGTCAACACTGCAAGGCAGTCGACCCCAGGGGCAAAAGGGAAGACCTGCATGAAAAACAATAGAGGCTAACTCGTTCTATGAGCTCTCGGTAAACGGAAATCACCTGATAGGAAGCTTCTCAGTTAAGGAAGAAAGTCCTCCCTATACTGAGTGGGTGACTGGACAACATAATCGTAGTGTCTCCTTGTATTTCATGAATAATGAGCATTCCAGTTATTTTGCATACTCCTAACCTATTGAATAATTCCTTTAAGAATTAAAAACTATAGGAAAACATCCTAAGGTATCCCTCATGGAAGGTGACTTACAAGGCAGTGCCAGGACTTCCCAGTTGTTTCTAAGGAACACAGGTTATATACTACTGATTTGATCCTCTCTGCTTATAGCTCAGGGCTTCAGAGGGCCCAGTGTGGGCCAAGTAGGGCCACCTCCAGGGCGTATAAGGCAGGGCTGGGACAGCCTGATGAAATGACCCAGGAAGGCGCCCCAGGTTCAGCACAGAAAACGTGGGCATGGGCACTCAGGGTGGTTCTGACTGCATTCCTGGATACCACTGAGATAATTATTTGAGCTATTCCAAGCCCAATGCAAAGGACTGGATGCCCAAATATAAGAATACAGCAGGTCAAAGATAGAATATCAATGCTTTAAATGACATTTTGGTTATACTCCACTATGCACTGTGTATGAAGGAGCTGTACTTTCCAACATTTTCTCATTCACATGAAAACATGAACCAATTTATCGCTGTACCTTTCTGAGAGTACCTAGTAAACCCAGTGGTACAGTGAAAGTGTTTGAAGGACACTAATATTTTAAAAATCTTCTCACCCCCCACCCCAGTATGGATCATAAGATTCAACTCTTATGAAACCACACCCAATTAAGGTTTAAGCTGGTAATGATGACTGCAATATTCATCAGAGCAATTAGTGTCAGTTTCAGCTTAAAAAGAGGAGGTATGCTAGTGAAAGAAGCCAGACACAAATACCCTGAGTAGATAAAATCCATCAAGACAGGAAGTAGATTACTGATGCCAAAGGATGGGGGAAGGGAAGAATGAGGGAAGTGACTCCTAAAGGATATGGGGTATCTTTTAGGGCTGACAAAAGTGTTCTGGACAGCAGAAGCCAAGATGGCAGCTTAGCGAGGTATGGGATTTAGTTGGTCCTCCAGTGCAGGTAGTAAATACCCAGGAAGAGTACAGAACAATTGCTGGGGCCACTTCAGTGACCGGAATCACAGCGTACCCCAGTCTGGACCAGTTGGACTGACTGCGAGACCCCCCTGAACTGTGAGGTCCCCAAGCAACAGAGGCCAGCACACCTCCCCCACAGGCTGCTTCCCAGAGGGGAAAGGAAAGAGACTTTAACAGCAGCAGGGGCTGAGCACAACCAAGCTCCAATTGTGGAATTACTTTACAAATTCTGACTACTAAAAATAGGCCTCCAACTCAGCTGAACCTTGAGTAAAAGCAGAGGTCACTGGTTTTTGCCCCGGTGAAGAGGGGGCAGAGAGACAGAAAAAGAGAAAAGAAGAAAAACAGAGGTTTTTGTGGATTTGAAAAGGTCTGGGCCCTGCAGAAAAGGAGGCAGCACATAGGACCTGGAGATACACAGAGTAACATACCAACTTAAGCTCTTGATTGGCAAATCTGAGGAACAGGGTCCTGCTCTGAAAATGATTTTACTTTTTCTCTTCTGTGGCTGTGTTTCTATGGATTGATTATGCTTTGGATACAGTAGCAAGGCTTCTTGGGCTCCAGTGCCCCAGGCATAGGCAGAATTGAACTTGTGTGAGTGTTTGTCCGGAGTCTGTGCCTTCCCCAGGAGAGGGGTGGGGCCCAGCTCAGGTGGAATTCCCCCTCAAGGAATTCAGACCCCAGGGTCTGGAAAAGGGAAGGATTAAAGTCAGCCTACAACCTCTCCTCTGTCTCCACCACACCCCCAGCAGGGAGAGTGTGCTGGAGTTAAAGGTACCACATCACCTTATGTTTGTGGGACCTGCAGGCAGAAAAGCACCATATACTGGGCAGGATAAGAAAAACGGAGAGTCCAGAGACTTCATAGGAAAGCCTTTCAACCTGCTGGGTCTCACCCTCAGGGAAAACGACGCAGGTGACTCTTTCCTCCTGAAACAATTTGGTCTGGGAAAATCTAACTGGGGTCTATAATACCTAAGTAGACCCTCCTAAGGGGTGGGAAAAAGGCACAATACAGGTAGAGCAAGAAACAAAAAAACAAGAACTGAAAATTTCTGATCTATTAAATGAAATCTAAGCTAGAGGACTAGAATAAGCTGAACTGAATGTCGAAGAACAGACGGACAACAAAGTCATCCAGCAAGAATATCCTAGGGGAAAAAAAAGTAGAAACAATCTCCAGAATAAGCGAATTAAGGCAATTAAATGCCTAGACGCCAGCAAAAACTAACAAATCATACTAGGAAAATTGAAGAAATGGCCCAGTCAAAGGAACAAACCAACAATTCAAATGACAAACAGGAGTTAAAACAATTAATTCAGAATGTTCAAACAGAGAGGGAAAACCTTATTAAAAACCAAATCAATGAATTGAGGGAGGATATGAAGAAGGCAAGGAATGAACAAAATGAAGAAATCGAAAGTCTGAAAAAACAAATCACAGAACTTATGGGAATGAAAGGCACAGTAGAACAGATGAAAAAAACAATGGAAACCTACAATGGTAGATTTCAAGAGAAAGAAGATAGGATTAGTGAACCGGAGGACGGAACATCTGAAATCCAACAAGCAAAACAAAATAGAGAGAAAAGAATGCAAAAATATGAGCAGGGAACTGAATGACAACATGAAGCGCACGAATATACATGTTGTGGGTGTCCTGGAAGGAGACAAGAAGGGAAAAGGAGGAGAAAAACTAATGGAGGAAATTATCACTGAAAATTTCCCAACTCTTACAAAAGACTTAAAATTACAGATCCAAGAAGTTCAGCATACCCCAAAGAGAATAGATCCAAATAGACATACTCCAAGACATTTAATAATCAAAATGTCAGAGGTCAAAGAGAAAGAGAGGATCTTGAAAGCAGCAAGAGAAAAGCAATCCATCACGTACAAGGAAAGCACAATAATACTATGTGTAGCTCTCTCAGCAGAAACCATGGAGGTGAGAAGACAGTGGGATGATATATTTAAATTATTAAAAGAGAAAAACTACCAACCAAGAATTCTATATCCAGCAAAATTGTCCTTCAAAAATGAAGGAGAAATTAAAACATTTTCGGACAAAAAATCACTGAGAGAATTTGTGACCAAGAGACCAGCTCTGCAAGAAATACTAAAGGGAGCACTAGAGACAGATATGAAAAGACAGGAGAGAGAGTTGTGGAGAAGAGTGTAGAAAGGAAGACTATGAGTAAAGGTAAAAAGAAGAAAAATTAGATATGACATATAAAATCCAAAGGGCAAAATGGTAGAAGGAAGTACTGCCCATATAGTAATAACACTAAATGTTAATGGATTAAACTCCTCAATCAAAAGGCATAGACTGGCAGAATGGATTAAAAAATAGGCCGCATCTATATTCTGTCTACAGGAAACACACCTTAGGCCCAAGGATAAACACAGGTTGAAAGTGAAAGGTTGGGAAAAGATATTCCATGCAAAAAACAATCAGAAAAGAGCAGGAGTACCTATACTAATATATAACAAATTAGACTTCAATTGTAAAACAGTTAAAAGAGAAAAAGAAGGACACTATGTATTAATAAAAGGAACAATTCAACAAGAAGATATAACAATCATAAATATTTATGCACCAAGCCAGAATGCTCCAAAATATATGAGGCAAACACTGAAAAGAGAAATTGACACATCTGCCACAATAGTTGGAGACTTCAATTCCCCACTCTCATCAATGGACAGAACATCTAGACAGAGGATCAATAAAGAAACAGAGAATTTGAATAATACAGTAAGTGAGCTAGACTTAACAGATATATATAGAACATTACACCCCACAAAGCAGGATACACCTTTTTATCAAGTGCTCATGGATCATTCTCAAGGATAGACCATACGCTGGGTCACAAAGCAGGTCTCAATAAATTTAAAAAGATTGAAATCATACAAAACACTTTCTCAGATCATGAAGGAATGAAGCCAGAAATAAACAGTAGACAGAGTGCCACAAATATATGGAGGCTCAACAACACACTCTTAAACAACCAGTGGGTCAAGGAAGAAATTACAAGAGAAATCAGTAAATATCTTGAGGCAAATGAAAATGAAAACACAACATATCAAAATTTATGGAATCCAGCAAAGGCAGTGCTAAGAGGGAAATTTACTGCCCTAAATGCCTATATCAAAAAAGAAGGGCAAAAATCGAGGAATTAACAGTCCACTTGGAAGAACTAGAGAAAGAACAGCAAATTAATCCCGAAACATGCAAAAGGAAAGAAACAATGATTAGAGCAGAAATAAATGAAATTGAGAGCATGAAAACAATCAAGAAAATCAACAAAACCAAAAGTGGCTTCTATGAGAAAATCAGGAAGATTAGTGGACCCTTAGTGAGGCTGACAAAAAGAAGAGAGAGGATGCAAATAAATTAAATCTGAAATGGAAGAGCAGACATAACCACTGACCCCACAGAAAAAAAGGAAGTAATGAGAGGATACTATGAACAGCTTTATGCCAATAAACTAGACAATGTAGATGAAATGGACAGCTTCCTAGAAAGACATGAACAACCAATGTTGACTCGAGAGGAAATAGATGATCTCAACAAACTAATTACAAGTAAATAAACTGAATCAGTCATTAAGAAGCTCCCCAAAAAGAAAAGTTCAGCACCAGGTGGCTTCACATGTGAATTCTACCAAACATTCAAGAAAGAATTAGTACCAATCCTGCTCAAACTCTTCAAAAAAATTGAAGAGGAGGGAGAGCTACCTAACTCATTCTACAAAGCCAACATCACCCTCATACCAAAGCCAGACAAAGATATTACAAGAAAAGAAAACTACAGACCAATCTCTCTGATGAATATAGATGCAAAAATCCTCTATAAAATTCTAGCAAATTGAATCCAGCAACACATTAAAAGAATTATACATCATGACCAAGTAGGATTAATCCCAGGTACACAAGGATGGTTCAACATAAGAAAATCAATTAATGTAATACACCATTATCAACAAATCAAAGGAGAAAAACCACATGATCATCTCGATTGATGCAGAAAAGGCATTTGACAAATTCAATATATTTTCCTGTTGAAAACACTTCAAAAGATAGGAATAAAAGGGAACGTCCTCAACATAATAAAGGGAATATATGAAAAAATCACGGCTAACATCATCCTCAATGTGGAAAAACTGAAAACTTTCCCCCTAAGATCAGGAACAAGACAAGGATGTCCACTGTCACCATTGTTATTCAATATTGTGATGGAAGTTCTAGCCAGAACAATTATACAAGAAAAAGAAATACAAGGCATCAAAACTGGAAAGGAAGAAGTAAAACTCTGTTTGCGGATGATATGATACTGTATGTCGAAAACCCTGAAAAATCCACAGCAAAACTACCAGAGCTAATAAATGAGTACAGTAAAATGGCAGGTTACAAGATCAACACTCAAAAATCTGTAGTGTTTCTATACACTTAGTAATGAACAATCTGAGGGGGAAATCAAGAAAAAAATTCCATTTACAATTGCAACCAAAAGAACAAAATATTTAGAAATAAATTTAACTAAAGATATAAAAGACCTATACAAAGAAAACTACAAGAAATTGTTAAAAGAAATCACAGAAGACCTACATAAATGGAAGGGCATACCGTGTTCATGGATTGGAAGACTAAATATAGTTAAGATATCAATTCTACAGATTCAATGCAATTCAATTAAAATCCCAAAAACTTATTTTTCAGAAATAGAAAAACCAATAAGCAAATTTATCTGGAGGGGGAAGGGTGCCCTGAATAAAATATCCTGACAAAGAAAAATGAAGTTGGAGGCCTTATGTTACCTGACTTTAGGCGTATTATGAAGCTACAGTGGTCAAAACAGCATGGTATTGGCATAAAGATAGATATATCGACCAATGGAATCGAATAGAGTGCTCAGATATAGACCCTCTCATCTATGGACATTTGATCTTTGATAAGGCAGTCAAGCCAACTCACCTGGGACATAACAGTCTCTTCAATAAATGTTGCCTAGAGAACTGGACATCCATATGCAAAAGAATGAAAGAGGATCCATATCTCACACCCTATACAAAAGTTAACTCAAAATGGATCAAAGACGTAAACATTAGAGCTAAGACCATAAAACTTTTAGAAGAAAATGCAGGGAAATATCTTATCAATCTTATAATAGGAGGCGGTTTCCTAGACCTTACACCCAAAGCACGAGCATTGAAGAAAGAAAGAAAGAAAATTAAACACTTTTGTGCATCAAAGATCTTCATCAAGAAAGTAAAAAGAAGACTTCCGGAGAAGATGGCGGCTTAGTAAGACGCGTGGACCTTAATTTCTCCTCCAGAACAGCTACTAGGGGAGTAGAAACGATACAGACCAGCTCCCAAAGCCACGACAGAGATAAAAAAGACAGCGTACCCCATCCTGGAAGGGCTGGCTGGCTGAGAGAACGCGCTCTGGTGAGATCGCCGAGGGGCGCGGACTTCACCGGGCAGGGCGGCAAGCGGCCGGAGTCACTCCCTTCCCCCTTCGCGGGCCGGCTGGGAGAATTGGACAGGCGGTCCCCTTAAACCGTGGCAGCTGGCGCCCACACCACGTGCGGCCCCCGGACCAACTGAGAGAATTGGATCGGAAATCCCCAGGCCGCGGAGAACGGCGACGGGGGAGGGCCCCTTCCAAACCCGTGACTCCCCGGGAATGTGCACTCTCCCGGGCGGGCCGCTGCGGCTGGCGCCCTCCCGCCACCGGGCCGACTAGGAAATTCGGACGGGCACTTTCCTGGGCTGCGGCGGCCAGCGATCCTCCCCGCGTTTGGACCCCGGGCTGCTTGGCACTCTTCCAAGCCGCTTCGGCTAGCGAACCTCCCGGACGGCGAGAATTTTCCAAAGTTAAAGGACCCACAGCACCTTTTACTGGTGGGATCCGCAGACAAACGTGTGCCACGAGCGCCACCTACTGGGCAGGATAAGAAAAACAGAACCCAGAGATTTCAAAGAAAAATCTTACAACCTTGTTGGGTCCGACACCCAGGGAAACCTGACTAAATGCCCAGACGCCAGCAGCAAAAGATAACTGTTCACACTCAGAAGCTTGAGAATATGGCCCAGCCAAAGGAACAAACCAATACTTCAAATGAGATACAAGAGCTGAGACAACTAATGCTAAATATACGAACAGAAATGGAAAACCTCTTCAAAAATGAAACTGATAAATTGAGGGAGGACATGAAGAGGACATGTGCTGAACATAAAGAAGAAATAGAAAAACTGAAAAAACAAATCACAGAACTTATGGAAGTGAAGGATGAAGTAGAAAAGATGGAAAAAACAATGGATACCTACAATGATAGATTTAAAGAGACAGAAGATAGAATTAGTGATTTGGAGGATGGAACATCTGAATTCCAAAAAGAAACAGAAACTATCCGGAAAAGAATGGAAAAATTTGAACAGGGTATCAGGGAACTCAAGGACAATATGAACCGCACAAATATACATGTTGTGGGTGTCCCAGAAGGAGAAGAGAAGGGAAAAGGAGGAGAAAAACTAATGGAAGAAATTACCACTGAAAATTTCCCAACTCTTATGAAAGACCTAAAATTACAGATCCAAGAAGTGCAGCGCACCCCAAAGAGATTAGACACAAATAGGCGTTCTCCAAGACACTTACTAGTTAGAATGTCAGAGGTCAAAGAGAAAGAGAGGATCGTGAAAGCAGCAAGAGAAAAACAATCCATCACATACAAGGGAAACCCAATAAGACTATGTGTAGATTTCTCAGCAGAAACCATGGAAGCTAGAAGACAGTGGGATGATATATTTAAATTACTAAAAGAGAAAAACTGCCAACCAAGACTCCTATATCCAGCAAAATTATCCTTCAAAAATGAGGGAGAAATTAAAACATTCTCAGACAAAAAGTCACTGAGAGAATTTGTGACCAAGATACCAGCTCTGCAAGAAATACTAAAGGGAGCACTAGAGTCAGAACCGAAAAGACAGAAGAGAGAGGTATGGAGAAGAGTGTAGAAAGAAGGAAAATCAGATATGATATATATAATACAAAAGGCAAAATGTTAGAGGAAAATATTACCCAAACAGTAATAACATTAAATGTCAATGGACTGAATTCCCCAATCAAAAGACATAGATTGGCAGAATGGATTAAAAAACAGGATCCTTCTATATGCTGTCTACAGGAAACACATCTTAGACCCAAAGATAAACATAGGTTGAAAGTGAAAGGTTGGGAAAAGATATTTCAAGCAAATAACAACCAGAAAACAGCAGGAGTGGCTACACTAATATCCAACAAATTAGACTTCAAATGTAAAGCAGTTAAAAGAGACAAAGGACACTATATACTAATAAAAGGAACAATTAAACAAGAAGACATAACAATCATAAATATCTACGCACCGAACCAGAATGCCCCAAAATACGTGAGGAATATACTGCAAACACTGAAAAGGGAAATAGACTCATATACCATAATAGTTGGAGACTTCAATTCACCACTCTCATCAAAGGACAGAACATCTAGACAGAGGATCAATAAAGAAATAGAGAATCTGAATATTACTATAAATGAGCTAGACTTAACAGACATTTATAGGACACTACATCCCACAACAGCAGGATACACCTTTTTCTCAAGTGCTCATGGATCATTCTCAAAGACAGACCATATGCTGGGTCACAAAGCAAGTCTTAACAAATTTAAAAAGATTGAAATCATACACAACACTTTCTCGGATCATAAAGGAATGAAGTTGGAAATCAAATAATAGGTGGAGTGCCAGAAAATTCACAAATACGTGGAGGCTCAACAATACACTCCTAAACAACGAGTGGGTCAAAGAAGAAATTGCTAGAGAAATTAGCAAATACCTCGAGGCGAATGAAAATGAAAACACAACATATCAAAACTTATGGGATGCAGCAAAGGCAGTGCTAAGAGGGAAATTTATTGCCCTAAATGCCTATATCAGAAAAGAAGAAAACGTAAAAATTCAGGAATTATCGATCCAT
This sequence comes from Tamandua tetradactyla, assembly GCF_023851605.1. Taxonomy (NCBI): domain Eukaryota; kingdom Metazoa; phylum Chordata; class Mammalia; order Pilosa; family Myrmecophagidae; genus Tamandua; species Tamandua tetradactyla. Next base: position 1,030,599 of record NC_135347.1, on the reverse strand, counting down.
TTGGAAGAACTGGAGAAAGAACAGCAAACTAATCCCAAAGCAAGCAAAAGGAAAGAAATAACAAAGATTAGAGCAGAAATAAATGAAATTGAAAACATGAAAACAATAGAGAAAATCAATAAGGCCAGAAGTTGGTTCTATGAGAAAATCAATAAGATTGATGGGCCCTTAGCAAGATTGACAAAAAGAAGAAGAGAGAGGATGCAAATAAATAGGATCAGAAATGGAAGAGGAGACATAACTACTGACCTCACAGAAATAAAGGAGGTAATAACAGGATACTATGAACAACTTTACGCTAATAAATACAACAACTTAGAGGAAATGGACGGGTTCCTGGAAAGACATGAACAACCAACTTTGACTCAAGAAGACATAGATGACCTCAACAAACCAATCACAAGTAAAGAAATTGAATCAGTCATTCAAAAGCTTCCTAAAAAGAAAAGTCCAGGACCAGACGGCTTCACATGTGAATTCTATCAAACATTCCAGAAAGAATTAGTACCAACTCTCCTCAAACTCTTCAAAAAAATCGAAGCAGAGGGAAAACTACCTAATTCATTCTATGAAGCCAACATCACCCTCATACCAAAACTAGGCAAAGATATTACAAAAAAAGAAAACTACAGGCCAATCTCTCTAATGAATATAGATGCAAAAATCCTCAATAAAATTCTAGCAAATCGTATCCAACAACACATTAAAAGAATTATACATCATGACCAAGTAGGATTCATCCCAGATATGCAAGGATGGTTCAACATAAGAAAATCAATTAATGTAATACACCATATCAACAAATCAAAGCAGAAAAATCACATGATCATCTCAATTGATGCAGAGAAGGCATTTGACAAGATTCAACATCCTTTCCTGTTGAAAACACTTCAAAGGATAGGAATACAAGGGAACTTCCTTAAAATGATAGAGGGAATATATGAAAAACCCACAGCTAATATCATCCTCAATGGGGAAAAATTGAAAACTTTCCCCCTAAGATCAGGAACAAGACAAGGATGTCCACTATCACCACTATTATTCAACATTGTGTTGGAGGTTCTAGCCAGAGCAATTAGACAAGAAAAAGAAATACAAGGCATCAAAATAGGAAAGGAAGAAGTAAAACTATCACTGTTTGCAGACGATATGATACTATATGTCGAAAACCCGGAAAAATCCACAACAAAACTACTAGAGCTAATAAATGAATACAGAAAAGTAGCAGGTTACAAGATCAACATTCAAAAATCTGTAGCATTTCTATACACTAGCAATGAACAAGCGGAGGGGGAAATCAAGAAACGAATCGCATTTACAATTGCAACTAAAAGAATAAAATACCTAGGAATAAATTTAACTAAAGAGACAAAAAACCTATATAAAGAAAACTACAAAAAACTGTTAAAAGAAATCACAGAAGACCTAAATAGATGGAAGAGCATACCGTGTTTATGGATTGGAAGACTAAATATAGTTAAGATGTCAATTCTACCTAAATTGATTTACGGATTCAATGTAATACCAATCAAAATCCCAACAACTTATTTTTCAGAAATAGAAAAACCAATAAGCAAATTTATCTGGAAGGGCAGGGTGCCCCGAATTGCTAAAAACATCTTGAGGAAAAAAATGAAGCTGGAGGTCTCGCGCTGCCTGACTTTAAGGCATATTATGAAGCCACAGTGGTCAAAACAGCATGGTTTTGGCATAAAGATAGATATATCGACCAATGGAATCGAATAGAGTGCTCAGATATAGACCCGCTTGTCTGTGGACATTTGATCTTTGATAAGGCAGTCAAGCCAACTCACCTGGGACAGAACAGTCTCTTCAATAAATGGTGCCTAGAGAACTGGTATCCATATGCAAAAGAATGAAAGAAGACCCATCTCTCACACCCTATACAAAAGTTAACTCAAAATGGATCAAAGAGAGGACTTCCGGAGAAGATGGCGGCTTAGTAAGACGTGCGGGTCTTAGTTCCTCCTCCAGAAAAGCAACTAAAGAAACAGAAACAATACAAAACAGCTCCCGGAGTCACGACAGAGACCAAAAAGACAGCGTACCCCATTCTGGAACAGCTGAACGGGCAGGGAGAATCTGCTGCGGTGAGATACCCGAGGGGCGCGTGTTTTCCCGGCCGGGGCGGCTGGCGACTGGGGTCCCCTCCACGCACGTGGCTTCCCGGTCTGACTGGGAACGTTGGATAGCGGGGCCCTCCCGTCATGCTTGGCGTTTTGGGCCAGCTGGGCAATTAGGACCAGCACTCTCCCAAGCCACGGCAGCCAGCGACCCCCGCCTCCACGCGCGGTTTCCCGGCCGACTGCCGTGCAGACAGACGAGCGCCACGAGCGCCACCTACTGGGCAGGAAAAGAAAAACAGAGCCCAGAGATTTCACAGAAAAACTTTTCAACCAGCTGGGTCCCACACCCAGGGAAATCTGATCAAATGCCCAGACACCAGCAGAAAATAACAGATCACGCTCGGAAAATTGAAGATATGGCCCAGTCAAAGGAACAAACCAATAGTTCAAATGAGATACAGGAGCTGAGACAACTAATGCTGAATATACGAACAGAAATGGAAAAACTCTTCAAAAACCAAATCAATAAATTGAGGGAGGACATGAAGAAGACATGGGCTGAACAAAAAGAAGAAATAGAAAATCTGAAAAAACAAATCACAGAACTTATGGGAGTGAAGGACAAAGAAGAAAAAATGGAAAAAACAATGGATACCTACAATGGTAGATCTAAAGAGACAGAAGCTACAATTAGTGAACTGGAGGATGGAACATCTGAATTCCAAAAAGAAACAGAAACTATAGGGAAAAGAATGGAAAAACTTGAGCAGGGGATCAGGGAACTGAAGGACAGTATGAAGCGCACAAATATACGTGTTGTGGGTGTCCCAGAAGGAGAAGAGAAGGGAAAAGGAGGAGAAAAACTAATGGAAGAAATTATCACTGAAAATTTCCCAACTCTTATGAAAGACCTAAATTTGCAGATCCAAGAAGTGCAGCGCACCCCAAAGAGAATAGACCCAAATAGGTGTTCTCCAAGACACTTACTAGTTAGAATGTCAGAGGTTAAAGAGAAAGAGAGGATCTTGAAAGCAGCAAGAGAAAAACAATCTGTCACATACAAGGGAAACCCAATAAGACTATGTGTAGATTACTCAGCAGAAACCATGGAAGCTAGAAGACAGTGGGATGATATATTTAAATTACTAAAAGAGAAAAACTGCCAACCAAGACTCCTATATCCAGCAAAATTGTCCTTCAAAAATGAAGGAGAAATTAAAACATTTATAGACAAAAAGTCACTGAGAGAATTTGTGACCAAGAGACCAGCTCTGCAAGAAATACTAAAGGGAGCACTAGAGTCAGATACGAAAAGACAGAAGAGAGAGGTATGGAGTAAAGTGTAGAAAGAAGGAAAATCAGATATGATATATATAATACAAAAGCCAAAATGGTAGAGGAAAATATTATCCAAACAGTAATAATACTAAAAGTTAATGGACTGAATTTCCCAATCAAAAGACATAGAATGGCAGAATGGATTACGACCCAGCAATACCACTGCTAGGTATCTACTCAAGGGACTTAAGGGCAAAGACACAGACGGACATTTGCACACCAGTGTTTATAGCAGCATTATCTACAATTGCAAAGAGATGGAAACAGCCAAAATGTCCATCAACAGACGAGTGGCTAAACAAACTATGGCATATACCTACGATGGAATATTATGCAGCTTTAAGACAGACTAAACTTATGAAGCATGTAATAACATGGATGGACCTAGAGAACATTATGCTGAGTGAGTCTAGCCCAAAACTAAAGGACAAATACTGTAAGGTCCCACTGATGTGAACCGACATTCGAGAATCAGCTTGGAATATATCATTGGTAATAGAGACCAGCAGGAGTTAGAAACAGGGTAAGATAATGGGTAATTGGAGTTGAAGGGATACAGACTGTGCAACAGGACTAGAAACAAAAACTCAAAAATGGACAGCACAATAATACCTAAGTGTAATGTAACTAGGTTGGAACACTGAATGAAGCTGCACCTGAAATATGGTTTTTTGTTTGTTTGCTTGTGTGTTTGTATCTTTTGTTTTTGTTTTTTTCTTTTTCCTTTTTATATATATATATATAATTAGTATTATTATTTTAATTCTCTTCTCTATATTAACATTCTATATCTTTTTCTGCTGTTTTGCTAGTTCTTTTCCTAAATCGATGCAAATGTACTAAGAAATGATGATCATACATCTATGTGATGATACTAAGAATTACTGAGTGCATTTGTAGAATGGAATGATTTCTAAATGTTGTGTTAATTTCTTTTCTTTTTTTTGATTAATAAAAAATTTAAAAAAAAAAAAAAATGGATCAAAGATCTAAACATTAGGTCTAAGACCATAAAACAGTTAGAGGAAAATGTTGGGAGATATCTTATGGATCTTACAACTGGAGGCGGTTTTATGGACCTTAAACCTAAAGCAAGAACACTGAAGAAGGAAATAAATAAATGGGAGCTCCTCAAAATTAAACACTTTTGTACATCAAAGAACTTCATCAAGAAAGTAGAAAGACAGCCTACACAATGGGAGACAATATTTGGAAATGACATATCAGATAAAGTCTAGTATCCAGAATTTATAAAGAGATTGTTCAACTCAACAACAAAAAGACAGCCAACCCAATTACAAAATGGGAAAAAGACTTGAACAGACACCTATCAGAAGAGGAAATACGAATGGCCAAAAGGCACATGAAGAGATGCTCAATGTCCCTGGCCATTAGAGAAATGCAAATCAAAACCACAATGAGATATCATCTCACACCCACCAGAATGGCCATTATCAACAAAACAGAAAATGACAAGTGCTGGAGAGGATGTAGAGAAAGAGGCACACTTATCCACTGTTGGTGGGAATGTCAAATGGTGCAACCACTGTGGAAGGCAGTTTGGCGGTTCCTCAAAAAGCTGAATATATGTGGCATAATTTTATTCTTGGCCTGATGGCTTAGTCTTTTTCATTCTCTCCCTCGCCATTTTGGCACGTCCGGTTCTTCTAGACCTCTGAATTACAAGCCTCACCCGGCGACTAGTGACGCAGCCTTGTCTCTCTACCCCTGTTGGCCTCCTCCTTATCCCTCCACCCGCCCAACATCTGCTGCTACAAGCACACTCAAAAACAACACCTCCCTGGTGCCTACAGACGTCACAGTCACCCCATTCGTCGTCCCTGTGTGATTGGTTACCCTCCCCTGGAGTCCACGCCCTAACTCCACCTCTCCTCAAACTGTATATAGTCCGGGGCTCACCGAGCCTCGAGGTCTTTAGCTACTGGCGGCCCTGGCATAAGCTTCTACCAACAATAAAGCTACCTTGCTTCATGCCTTAATTGACTCGGCCTCCAGTCCTTCAGACCCGCAGTGGTCCCCTGTGCGCGCGCCTCCGACCCAGACCCTCGAGCTCGAGCCCCCTCTGCACCTGGCGGTTCTACTCCCTGAACCCCCTCGGCAGGAGGAGTGGACCCTCGCTAGCCTAGCGGGACCAGACTCGGCGGAGTCCCACCTCTCCCCGCAAATATAGAACTGCCATATGACCCAGCAATACCATTGCTGGGAATATACTCAAAGGACTTTAGGGCAAAGACACAAACGGACATTTGCACACCAATGTTTATAGCAGCGTTATTTACAATTGCAAAGAGATGGAAACAGCCAAAATCTCCATCAACAGAAGAGTGGCTAAACAAACTGTGGTATATACATACGATGGAATATTATGCAGCTTTAAGACAGGATAAACTTATGAAGCATGTAATAACATGGATGGACCTAGAGAACATTATGCTGAGTGAGTCTAGCCAAAAACTAAAGGACAAATACTGTATGGTCCCACTGATGTGAACGGACATTCGAGAATAAATTTGGAATATGTCATTGGTAACAGAGTCCAGCAGGAGGTAGAAACAGGGTAAGATGATGGGCAATTGGAGCTGAAGGGATACAGACTGTGCAACAGGACTAGATACAAAAACTCAAAAATGGACAGCACAATAATACCTAATTGCAAAGTAATCATGTTAAAACACTGAATGAAGTTGCATCTGAGCTATAGGTTTTTGTTTTGTTTTGTTTTGTTTTGTTTTTACTATTATTACTTTTCTTTTTTTCTCTATATTAACATTCTATATCTTTTTCGGTTATGTTGCTAGTTCTTCTAAACCGATGCAAATGTACTAAGAAACGATGATCGTGCATCTATGTGATGATGTTAAGAATTACTGATTGCATATGTAGAATAGTATGATTTCTAAATGTTGGGTTAATTTCATTTTTTCCGTTAATTAAAAAAAAAAAAAAGAGAGAAGAGGTAATTGGAGCTGAAGGGATACAGACTGTGCAACAGGACTGGATATAAAAACTCAGAAATGGACAGCACAATACTACGTAATTGTAATGCAATTATGTTAAAACATTGAATGAAGCTGCATGTGAGGTATAGGTTTTTTTTCTCTCTATTATCGTTTTAATTCTTATTGTGTTGTCTTTTTATTTTTTTTCTAAATCGATGCAAATATACTAAGAAATGATGAATATGCAACTATGTGATGATATTAAGAATTACTGATTGTACATGTAGAATGGAATGATTTCTAAATGTTTTGTTAATTTTTTTTAATTAATAAAAAAATAATAAATAAATAAATAAATAAAAAAGAAAGTAAAAAGACAACCTATACAATGGGAGACAATATTTGTAAATGATATATCAGATAAAGGTCTAGTACCAAGAATATATAAAGAGATTGTTCAGCTCAACAACAAAAAGACAGACAATCCAATTACAAAACAGGCAAAAGACTTGAACAGACACTTCTTAGAAGAGGAAATACAAATGGCCAAAGGCACATGAAAAGATGCTCAACTTCCTTGGCTATTAGGGAAATGCAAATCAAAACCACAAAGAGATATCATCTCACACCCACCAGAATGGCCATTATCAATAAAATAGAAAACAACAAGTGCTGGAGAGGCTGTTGAGAAAGAGGCACACTTATCCACTGTTGATGGGAATGTCAAATGGTACCACCACTGTAGAAGGCAGTCTGCTGGTTCCTCAGGAAGCTAAGTATAGAATTGCCATATGATCCGGCAATAGCATTGCTAGATATGAGGGCAAGAACACAAACAGACATTTGCACACCAATGTTTATAGCAGCATTATTCACAATTGCCAAGAAATGGAAACAGTCAAAATGTCCATGAACAGATAAGTGACTAAACAAGCTGTGGTATATACATATAATGGAATATTATGCAGCTGTAAGGCAGAATAAAGTCATGAAGTATGTGACAACACGGATGGACCTTAAGGATATTATGCTGAGTGAGATTGGCCAGAAACAAAAGGACAAATACTGTATGGTCTCACTGATATGAACTAACATTAGCGAATGAACTTGGAGAATTTCAGCTGGTAACAGCAACAATCAGGAGATAGAAATAGGTAAGATATTGGGTAACTGGAGCTGAAGGGATACTGATTGCGCAATAGGACTGACTAAAAATTCAGAAATGGACAGCACAATACTACCTAACTGTAATACAATAATGTTAGAACACTGAGTGAAGCTGAATGTGAAAATGATAGAGGGAGGAGGCCTGGGGACACAAATGAAATCAGAAGGAAAGATAGACAATGAAGATTGAGATGGTATAATCTAGGAATACCTAGAGTGTATAATGATAGTGACTAAACGCGCAAATTTAAAAATGTTTCTTCATGAGGAAGAATAAAGGAATGTCAATAATGCAGGGTGTTGAAAATAGATGGTAATTAATATTTTAAAACTTTAACATATGTGTGAGACAAGCAAAAAATGTTTATTTGGTACAAAGTTTATATTTTGACTAGTGCATTCTCTAACATAACTTATGTGGACAGCTTAATCAAATACCATAGTACTTGGAGCCTTGCATAGGGCATGAGATTTTAAAGGTTTGTCCAGAATGATGCCCAGATAAATCCCAGAGGAATTTGAACAGTGAATAGGGAAGTATTTGCAGAGTTCCCTAGGGGGAATGGTGAGAAAGGGGAAAATTCAAATTCCCCAAGTGGAGAATTCTTGATAGTCTCACAGGCAGTGGGGACAGCCAAAGCAAAAGGCTGAGCCTCCAATCTTGGGGTTTCTTCAAATGAAACTTAATCCCGCAAAGGATAGGCTAAGCCTACTTAAAACTGGGCCTAAGGGTCACCCCCAAGAGAACCTCTTCTGTTGCTCAGATGTGGCCTCTCTCTCTCAGCTGACACAGCAAGCAAACTCATTGCCCTCCCCCTCTCTACGTGGGACATGACTCCCAGGGGTGTGGACCTTCCTGGCAACATGGGGCAGAAATCCTAGAATGAGCTGAGACTCAGCATCAAGGGATTGAGAAAATCTTCTCAACCAAAAGGGGGAAGAGTGAAATGAGACAAAATTAAAGTGTCGGTGGCTGAGAGATTCCAAACAGAGTTGAGAGGTTACCCTGGAGGTTATTCTTATGCATTTAGATAGATATCAACTGTTCAGTTAAGGTGTATTGGAAAGGCTGGAGGGAATTGCCTGAAAATGTGGAGCTGTGCTCCAGTGGCCATGTTTCTTGAAGATAATTGTATGATGATATGGCTGTCGCAGTGTGATTGTGTGGTTATGAGAGCCTTGTGTCTGATGCTTCTTTTGTCTACTTTATCGATGGACAAGTAAAACATATGCATTAAAAATAAATAAATAATAGGGGGAACAATTGTTAAAATAAATTTAGTAGATTGAAATGCTGGTGATCGGTGAAGGCGAGGGGTAAGAGATATGGTATACATGAATTTTTTTCTGTTTTCTTTGTATTACTTTTTCTGAATTGATGCAGATGTTCTAAGAAATGATCATGATGATGAATATACAACTATGTGATGATAGTGTGAGTTTGATTTTATAACAAGAACGGAATGATCATATGATAAGGATGTTTGTATGTGGTTATGTACCATAAATAAAAAAAAATAAATTTTTTTTAAATTAAAAAAAAAGAGTTCTGGAATTAAGTCAGTGGTAATTGTTGCACAACATGAATATACTAAATTGCATGCTTTAAAAACATGGATTTTATGGTATGCAAATCATCTCAATTGACAAAAAAATGAGCCTGTGTTCCCAGGATTTCCTTTTATGATCAGCTGAAGAACTCAGACAATATGCAAAGTTCTCAGTTAAATTTACTTACTTACAAATCAAATCCACAGCTTTGATTTATAAATAAATACCTTTATAAATCAAGTATCAGGAAGTCATGGACTACCTATCATTATGGCAGTTTATTATTTTAGGATATAAAATTACCTTACAAACAGTAGCTCTGGGCAATTAAAAAGATAATCTCTACCCATTTTCCAACAGATGGCATGCATTCATAAAAACAGAGTCCAAAGAGGTCCATAATAACGATGAGTCCAAAGGAGCATTCTCATCTCCTCGGCTGTATGGGGTTTTGTTACTCTAGTAAAGATGATTTTAGCTGATCAACCTGGATCCTTCAACTGAATTTACTCTCAGCCTTTTTACTTACCCAATATCTGCTCCACCACAAGTCAAGGAACAAATCGCACCTGGCAGTTTGTTGTCCTCCAGAACCTTTGCAATTATCCTAGAAAGAAAAATATCAGTTACTAAGTAAGAAAACAGTATAAGCTCATAAGCAATTTTTAAGAAAAACATGAATAATTTTAGCCACCCAACTTTCCTTTTCAACTCCCATCCCTCAAATACTCAGATTTGGAGTTCTCCTCATATATTATAGATGGGGCTTCCAAACACTTATCGGCAGAGCTTTTTTTCTAAAAGACGCTTAAGAGAAAAAAAATCCAACACATCAAGAGATAAAAGAGATCAAGCATCTATCAGGCAGTTCAAATGACCGTTGTTTTCAAGTATCTTCTGCCAAACTATGAAGATGAAGACCTATCCAGCTCAAGATGTAGGCTCATCAATCCGTCTCTGGTGTGTTGCATTCTGGCAGCTAGCAAACTAGAACACAGGCATATGCAGAACAGTGGCCGACAGAGCACATGGCAAGGCACCCCGAGGGGCTGGCAATCACCAAAGCAATTACCAGCTGTACTAAAGGAGGACCTTGGAGAAACAGGAGGAAGCGCTAAAGTAACCCATTTTGCAGGATGACATTGAAGATTGGTCTTCTGTTGATCTAAGATGATTATTTTGTAAAAGACTTTCTAGCATATGATACAACTGTCTCATGGTGATGAATACATAACCATGTGATGATATTGTGAGCCATTGTACACCATGTATGGACTGTATATGTGTGAAGATTTGTCAATAAAAATATTTAAAAAAAAAAAAAAGATGCAGGCTCATCACAGGGCTTTCATCTCTCCCACCAGAGGCTCGTGAAAATGACGGTAAAGAAATAAAAAGAAATGAAGATCAGAAAGATGAAGAAAATGAGAAGTAATCCCCTATCAGGAAATGAAAGATTTCAATGTAACCACAAGGCAGTGCTCAGAGACAGAAGTGATAAAGGAGAAAAAAAGGAGTTCTCTCAAATCTAGAGCAAATGCTGGGAGAACCCTGAACCTCGGGACTCAGGTCTATTGGCCTCACACCAAACAATTTCAGTCATCAAACACCAGGACCCTCCAGGCTAACACATTGTGGACAAGCAAAGCTTTCTTAATCATGCTGTGACCGTTCAAATGAATGTCTGCTACCTGAATCTGATTTTGTGTTGTAAAAAAGGCTCAGTTCTTGTCTTCCTCTGAATCGAAGGTTTTTCCATGCATTTTGCACTTCCAAAAGGAGCAGCTACCTAACCAGCACAAAGTTTCTTCTCCTTATTCATCCCAACTTGCTGGCTAGTTTCTAATTTGTTTAATTTAAATTTTAAAAGATGCATTTGCTATACCCATTTACATAGAAAAGATCATCATCGTATGTCAGCAAAATACAACAGTTCCATATTGATACACTGTTATCTAATAAACAGCCTAGATTCAAAGTTCCCCCCAATTGTCCCAAAATATGTCCTCTTTAGCTGTTTTCTTCTTTCCCTCCAATCCAGGGCCCAATCCAGGATCATGCATTGCAGCTGTCATGTCTGAAGCCAGATTTCTGGTTGTACAATTCTTTCCAGGGACATCAGGAATAGGTATTATCTGTACAAGTAGATCACATGCTTCCTAAGGGCAGTGGTTTTGCTTTATTCACGGGAGTAAATAAAATTCTCTCCCCTACTGCATGAGAACCTGACCTTGGGTTAAATTCCAGCTCTGTTTCCCCAGATTACAGGATAAAACTCTGAGTATTAATTAGATAACATAGCTCATGGTTAAAATGACCCCTCTCCAGAATTGTGACACAATAAAATTCTGTTGTTTTAAGCCAAAAGTGAAAAAAAAAAAAAAAAAGAGCCTTGACTTGTCAACTGCAGATGGAGTGGGAGAACTGTCCATCAACCACAAAACCTAATTGGAATGCCATGCTTTGGACTTTCTTTAGTGCACTAACTCTTGAAACTGCATGTCCTTTATGGGCAGCTGTAAGCTATACCTATCCAATTGCTACAAGATATTCAGGCCACAAAGTGACCATTTTATGAGCCCAAATATTTACTTGGATTTAAGAAAATTCCTGGTGGGCATTGCAGTTCCCTGGTTAATTTCAGCAAAATTTAGCATCACATATACTATTTTATTTATTGTCTTCCATTATAAAATCAGATGATTTCTTCAATTATCAGAAAAATATCATGCCCCAGAGAAGCTAAGAAAGGACCCCACAGATGCTGAGAGAGAAAACCCCTGGAGTCAGAAGCTGAAAGCAACAAACTGGGAGTAAGACCAGCAGACGCAGCCACGTGTCTTCTAAGCTGACAGAAGTGTTCCAGGTTGTGGCAGCCTTTCTTCAGAGTCTAGGTACATCTTCTTGATGCCTTAATTTAGTTATTTTCGTGGCCTTAGAACTAAATTTGTGGACTGATAGATCCACTTTGTAAAAGCCAATCCATCTATGGTGTGTTGCATTCCGGCAGCTTTAGTAACCAAACAGTATCCAACAACCCTATCAAAATATGACTCATTCATTTCCACTAATCCAGAAAACAACTCCTCTACCTCCAATCGATACCCATATCCTCTCCATAGCCAGCCATCCTCTGTCCTGATTTCTATCACCAAACATCATTTTGGCAACTTCCTGTAATTCATAAAAATGAATAACAGTACGGACTCTTTGTTGCCTGGAACTAGCTCAAGATAACATTTTGAAAATTGGTTATGCTGTCATGCGGATCAATGGCTCTGTCTTCTTTTATCACGGAGTTCCCTGACATTACACAAGTGTGTTACAAAATGTTTATCGGCTTTCCTCTCAGTGAAATTTTGGGTTGCTTCAAGTTTGGGGCATTATGAATAAAGATGTTATGAATATCCGTGTTAAAACAAGAAAGAAAAAAAATATCTGCCAGCATATATTAAACTTCTGTTCTGTTATTTAAAAAAAACAAAAAAGTTTATCGCTTTTAAAAATTGCTTGAGGATCTTTCATAATTTTTATATGTTTGAGTATCAGAGTTCTGTTTAATTTGAATATCCTGCATTAGAAAATATCATTTCCTCAATATCACATAGTTCTTTCAAGTAAGCCCTGACGCTCTCTCTCACTTTCAGCCCACATCGCAATTCCTAAACGAGCTGACACTAAGGACCCCCTTGCACTAGATTCCGCCACAGGCTCCCTACTAATAATCCTCAAATCAGTTAACACAGATCATGCAACCAATGGAAGCATCAAAGGCACACACCATAACTCCACAGGGGAGGACACCTGCTTCAACCCATTCTCTACGTTCTGAAATGATAAATTAGTCACACTGGTTTTACAGCCCAATCAGAGCTGTCAAAGTCTAAAAATTTAATAAATAACTAAAGCAATGATTTTTTTATTAATTAAATAAATTAACTAACACAACATTTAGAAATCATTCCATTCTACATATACAATCAGTAATTCTTAATATCATCACATAGATGCATATTCATCGTTTCTTAGTACATTTGCATCAACTTAGAAAAAGAAATAGAAAGACAACAGAAAAAGAAATAAAACGATAATAGAGAGAAAAAATAAAAAAATAATAAAATAAAAAAAACTATACCTCAGATGCAGCTTCATTCAGTGTTTTAACATAATTACATTACAATTAGGTAGTATTGTGCTGTCCATTTTTGAGTTTTTGTATCCAGTGTTGTTGCACAGTCTGTATCCCTTCAGCTCCAATTACCCATTATCTTACCCTATTTCTATCTCCTGATGGTCTCTGTTACCAATGACATATTCCAAGTTTATTCTTGAATGTCAGTTCACATCAGTGGGACCATACAGTATTTGTCCTTTAGTTTTTGGCTAGACTCACTCAGCATAATGTTCTCTAGGTCCATCCATGTTATTACATGCTTCATAACTTTATTCTGTCTTAAAGCTGCATAATATTCCATCGTATGTATATACCACAGTTTGTTTAGCCACTCGTCTATTGATGGAGATTTTGGTTGTTTCCATCTCTTTGCAATTGTAAATAATGCTGCTATAAACATTGCTGTACAAATGTCCGTTTGTGTCTTTGCCCTTAAGGCCTCTGAGTAGATACCTAGCAATGGTATTGCTGGGTCGTATGGCAATTCTATATTCAGCTTTTTGAGGAACTGCCAAACTGCCTTCCACAGTGGAAGCAACGATTTTTTTAACCCAAAGATACAATACATGTTAGTGTTAGAAGAATCAGTACTTAGTATAATAATAATCAATCCTTTCTGTTTTACAATAAGTCCATGTTTTAAGCAAAAGCAACACAAGCATTATCTAAGTACCAACCTAGCCTCAACATCAATAACATGTCCTTCAACAAAAATGTCTATAAGAGTTCAAGACTTCTACTAGTAACTGGCATGTTTCTAAATAATTAAATTAATTGAGATAGCTATGAAAGAGCTCAGCAAACCACAAAGGAATATAAAATGTTGTCATGACAACCAAAAGGGACAGAGGACATGTAAATTCCAAGCTTAAAAATAAATATTACAAGTTCACATTGGGTAAAATTTCACTGCCTATCAATCACCCTTTCGAGATCATTCCATACCTAGTTAAAAGATATGTTACACATACTTACTTTGTGACAGCTACACTAACGAGGGAAGTTGTTGGAGCGCCTTTCCTTGAGTAGGAAAAAAGAAGAAAGAAAGCAATGTAATTTAGTGGAAATTATACTTTTTATTACCAGGCAGGCCTTTCTGAGAATAAAAAGCACTGTCCAATTAAACAAGTAACAAATGAGCCTAGTGACAAACAGAAATCTATTCTAAGTTTGGTGTATCTGGGGCTTAAGGGACCAAACCTTTTACCTGATGATTATAAGAATGTTACCAAACAATTTTGAACCTTTCTGCTGCACTGATCATAGGGAGCTGTTACTAACTCCTTCCAAGTATGAGATCTGATTGCAATAGAAATCTACCAAATCTTCACTGAAAAGCTAAGGAAACTGTAGTTAGTCTTTTTGGATTCAAATGCTGAAAAGCACGGTGCCCTTTGCCAACCTCATGCCGAATTCTAAATTCTCCCAGTGATGCCTCACTACTTGTGTGGATGGTCTCTGAGTACATGCTCTAAATACAGACCTTAAGATCACTGTACAACTAGTAGAATAGATGGAAAAAGGGCCAAAGCCAACTAGCCTGGTTTTCCTTATCTAAGTTTTTCCACTGAGCATGAAAGTTAAAAACAAGTAACTCTTTTCTCATCAATAAAACAGACATTTTCCCAGCAAATATTTTATAGACCTAAAAATTTAAAGGGTCAACGGGAACACTGGCCAAGTGCCTCAGCATCACTTAGTGATTCACTGCTTTCAAATTATTGAAGAAAAAAGCCAAACCTTAAAAAAGTCAAATTTTGTGAATTTTGTTTTAAGTTTTTCCTTTCCTCTCTTTACTTAAGTTTTCTGTTTGGGGGAAAAACAAGGGATAATGCTGTGTTAAAAATAAGTCATTATGCCCCAAAATTCATAAATACCAATCTCTCAAATAAGGACGACCAATTTCATTCCTCTACGCCATCATGTTGTCAACTCTCTTCATGAAGCATGAAGAATTTAGATCAGGTGTTGTCCAGTATCCTTCAAGACTGCAGAATTAACAAATGATTTTGCTTACTGAATCATTGTTTTGATGCATTTTCTTTCTATATGGTAGAATAGGCAGAAGTTCATCCCTGAAATTACTGAAGTTCAAGTCTCAGGTCTGTATCTACTTACTATTGTAACAGTTATTCTGTCTAGCCTGGGCTCTGTCTATACTTGATATTATAACATCTCCCCTTGTTTGAATCCACAAAAACCTTTAGTTCCTTAGACTTGGAGACACAGATTTTGGGGCCAATAGGCCATATGATCTCCTGTTTCACACATAGCAAAAAAATACTTCTCCCTTTGAAAAAAAAAGCCATTATTACCAATGGTAAAAATCAGCATTTCATACTGAGTGGGTTTAACTTAGTAAGTTACCTGAAAGTGTAGAATAAGCAGAAAACATTTCAATATGTTTGACTTTCAGTAGTGCCTGGAAATGGGCACTTTTATCATTTTCTACTACTGGATGAGAAAGCGAGCGAGTCTTACCAGAGGCAGGCGTTCCCGCAGATCATCGCAATGGCATTATTCCAACCGTACACTGCCACAGGGAAGTTGAATGCAGTGATGATCCCAACCAGGCCTAAGGGGTTCCACTGCTCAATGAGCGCGTGGCCAGGTCCTACGGACGGGGGAAGGCACAGGGGATGCTCAGAGGCGAGTTCATAAGAACAAAGTCTGCAGCTTTCATTTTCAGGGCGAAAGTACACTGGGCCAGTGGGGATTCCAGATGCCTTTCAATGGATCATACTGCACGGCTGTGTGAAATTGGGATGTTAATTAACCTGTGACAAAAGCTGCTACTGCTACACTACTTTATAACCCATAATTATATTCATTTCCCTCTGATTCTCACAGGACTACTCTGTCCAACAGGGAGGTATCAGTTCCATCTTAGAGACAAGGAAACTTCAGAGAGGTGACGGAGGTGCCCAAGGTTATGTCACCACAAAGGCAGGACGTGACCAAGAGCTCAGGAGTTGTGACACACGGGCCTGCTCTTATTTTGCCCAGTGAAGCCTTGGGTCAATCATTACAAATGCTAGACAAGGTGGCTCATTGGCAAGGGAAAAAAAGATCTAATAATTACAGTTGTTGAATGGATGACCTGCAGAAATCTTTAGTCGCTATAGGAAAATTGAAAATATAAATTAAAAATATAAAGAGGGCAGTGCAACGGTGGTTCAGTAGCAGAATTCTTGCCTGCAATGCCGGAGACCTGGGTTCATTTCCCTATGCCTGTCCATGCAAGCAAAAACAAACAAACAAACAAACAAACAAACAAATAATATATAAAGAAATGTTACAGCTACAGTCACCCATAATTTGCACAAGGGGCTTATTTTAATCAAAGGCAGCTTGAGCAACTAAGAACGAGAGCCAGGGGTGGGAAAAAAAGCACAAACCATAAACCAAGTGGAAAGGTGGCGCCCTCAGCTATCAATCTTTCGGGGTGCACTCATCACACTGCTGGCTAGGAACAAGGCACACAGCGCCTTGTTCCTCGGCCCTCCTTTGGCCTAAGCTCCTAATCTGCTGCGATGATGTGCCATCACATCTTCCTGACAGGGGCCTGTCCACCTCTCGTCCCCTAGCCTCTACGCCCTTTCCCACACACCATGAGTGCAGATCTCACACTATCGCTCCCTCGCTTACAACCCTTTGGTATCCCGGCCACCACAACAGCTACCCTCAGGATAAAACAGCATGCCTTGACAGGAATCATTCCTTCCTGAGATCCCCATGGCACTCTACATGGTACCCAGCCCCTCCTACCACATTCTGCTGAAATAGTGAATTTCCTTAAAAAGCCACTCACCCCCATCTTAAGCCTTCAAACAGGCTCCACCCCTCTTCCTCGCCATCCTCGAGGCCCACGCTTAGATTGCCCTCTCAGAGGCCTTATCCCAAGGCTGGGACAGGGGCTCTCCAACATGTGTTCTCTACTGCACCCTCCACGCCCATCCTGGTACTCGCCAGGCTCCATGAGAATTACCTGTTTACTTCTCTGACTCCAACTCTAACACGCAAGTTCCTGGAGAGCAGGAACAATGCCTTATTGGCCAAGATTATTTCCTGGTACCTGGCAGACGCTCAATAAGCATTTATTACACTGATGAAGTAAAAATTATCCCAAAACCTCTGCACAGATGAATGGTCTGCTTTTTAAAAACATGTGTGAACAAATGAAAAAGATTTTAATTGATGAGGCAGACATCAAGGCAAGTGTACATCAAAGGAACTGCTTTCTTGTCCATGCATGCACCCCCAGACTGGCAGTTCACTAGCTTTTTTAACCAGAAAAAAACTATAGAAAGTGGACGACAATATAAAATGAATTAAGATTGGATAATGGATGGGAGGCATGAGTATTTTCTTTTTCTCTTTATCTCTTTCTCTGGATTGATACAGATGTTCTAAAAATGATCATGGTGATGAGTACACAGCTATGGGATGATATTGTGAGCCACTGATTGTAACCACGTATGGACGGTATGTGTATGAAGATTTGTCAATAAAAATATTTTTCAAAAAAAAATGGGATAATGCTGATATCTATCTAATTAAGGATATAAATTTAATTTAGACTCCTCCAACTCTCTGAATAAGTAGGGAATTTCTTAAAAAATCTTTTTCCTCATTATAAATGCATATAAATACCCACAAGAAAATTTTCATAAATACAAAGAAGACAATAACAACCATCAATAATCTGCCACACAGAGATAATCACTTTTATGACTTTTTTTTAATCACACTTCATCCCTTTTTTTTTCCAAGTAAGCAAATGGAATAATTTATTTTGCTCCAACAATATTATAAACATTACAAATCCTATAAGCTTTTTACCCTTATCATGAAACTTCAAAGTATAAGGCTGGGCCTAGCAGCATAGTATGTAATAGCAAAAGACTGAAAATACACTAAATATCCATCATTTGGGAACTGCGTTGATAAATTATTGTATCCATAAAACAAAATATTAGGTAACCACAGGTACACAAATGATTTTGCCTATCAACGATTAAAATCTGTGAATGGATATATAAAACCACATCCACAGAAAGGAGCCAGAGAGGCAAAAGGGGAACTCTTCATTCTTTACCCTTTTATTCCTTTCAAATTTTGTAATAGGAATATGTCACCTCTTCAAAAAGTTAACATTAGATGATTTAAAAATAAGTAAATTCAACCTAGCTACAGAAGTGCGGGGCTGTGGGAGGAACAGCTCATGGCATAATTTGTAATACCTGCCAATAGTCTTTCATAATCAGTTTAACTCTTCCCTTTATCATTGTACATTTAGATCACTTGTTTCCGGTGGGTGTCAGAATGATCACTTTACCCACATAACTTTATCACATTTGAGGTTATTTATTTATGTTAGATTTCTGAAAGTGGTAATGCTAAGTCAAAGGATATTAAAATTAAGGTGTTTTGAGTATATTTCCAAACTGTTTTCAGGTAGGTTGTACCAATTCACACTGCAACAGTACCTGTAAAAGGGTACCTGCCTCTCTCGCCCATAAACTTACCACAGTAAGTTTTATCTTTAAAAATAAAAGTGTTCTTTTTGTTTTTAACTTTTTTTATTGTATAATATAACATATATACAAAGCAAAGGAAAAAAAGCAAGTTTTCATAGCACTCTTCAACAAGTAGTTACAGGACAGATCCCAGAGTTTGTCATGGGCTACCATATGATCCTCTCAGAATTTTCCTTCTAGTTGCTCCAGAATACAGGAGGCTAGAAGGCATAAGATTTTTTTTATCATCACAACCGATTTTTTTTCTTTGTTTGTGAAAAATAACATATATTCAAAAAAACAATAAATTTCAAAGTATGGCACCACATTAGTTGTAGAACAGATTTCAGAGTTTGGTATGGGTTATAATTCCATAATTTTAGGTTTTTACTTCTAGCTGCTCTAAGATACTGTAGACTGAAAGAAATATCAATATAATGATTCAACAGTCACACGCATTTGTTAAACCCTACCTTCTCTGTATAACTCCACCATCATCTTTGGTCCTTTTCCCTCTCCTTAGAGGTGTTTGGGCTATGCCCATTCTAACTTCTTCATATTGGAAGGGTCTGTCAGTAATATGGGGTAAGGAGATGGAACTATCTGATGTTCCAGAGAGGCTGGGCTAGGTTTCAGGACTTATAGAAAAGTGGTCTTGATCTGATGTTTTCTCCTGTTCTAATCTACATTTTTTAGTAGAGGTTAAATATATTTTCATATATTTGTAAACCACCAGCAATTCCCCTTCTACAAGCTGTTTGCAGTTGGAGAACTTTCTGATAGCTGTCTAGGTAAGAGGACTATACTCTTAGCTTATCTGAGGTCATCACTTACTTTCAGAAGGCAGGATGGGTCCCCCAATCATCCGTGACAAGCCAACAGCAAAATCACAAATATCCACGTACTCTTGAACTTCTCCCACACCTTCTACTAAGATTTTCCCCATCTCTAAAGACACCTAAAAATATAAAAATCCAAGCAGCACTTTTTAAAATAGAAATCATATTTTAAACTTTAAAATGAAAATAAGCAAAACATATTCTGTCCGTTTTATGAAGATAAACTATAGAAAGCTTGTTCTTCTTAAAACCCAAGAATACCTTTCATGTTTTTCTGACCACCTTGTTAATCTTTACTCTTTAAAAAAAAAAAAAACCAACATTTTTTAAAGTTCATAAATTGTGTTGCTTAAAAAAAATCACAATTCTGTGGACAGGCCACAGTGGCTCAGCAGGTGGAGTTCTCGCCTGCCATACTGGAGACCTGCGTTCGAGTCCTGGTACCTTAAATCACAATCTTGGTGCTGTAGGCGCCCTTGGGGCCCACTCGGCTTGTGAGCCATGCTGAGCAGTTACCAGCAACCGAGCCAGGCCGGGCCCCGGGGCCCCCGAGCGGTGGGGCGCGCAGGGCAAAGTGGCCTATGGAGAAGGAGGTGGCACTGCGCCCTCTGCCCGCTCCACTCCCACTCCCTTAGGTCCTGGACACCAGCAGCTATGGACACTGGCCCCACTGTCAACTCTCCCACCTCACCACTAGCAAGCAACGCCTTCCAACTCCGGAGCAAGTTTTTCAGAATCTAAGACAAGAACAGAGTCATCGCCAGAGGTGGAGACATGGAGACTGCCCTTAACCAGCGTGAAGCCTGTCCCTGGGGAAGCTACCCTCACTCCTCCACACTCCCAGCACCTGATTCTCCAACTTCCTCCCGGATGAAGAAGGACTGGCCCACCTTTACCTTCCATCTCAAGTTGGAATAATACGTGAGCCTGTCTTAAAAGACTTGGACCATAAAACTTGAGAGTATGAGCAAATTCTCAGTATCAAACTAGCAGAATATGAATCTTTTGTGAAATTCATACATTGATCAGATTATGCGACCGTGAGACAAGGCGAACAAGCTATGCATCCTGATGGTTCTTGCATATCTGAGTACCAGGGATGACCTCAAGAGATGACTGCAGTACATTTTTTGCAAGTGGCTTGATACCACATTTCAGCTCCAACTTCGCGTCCTGAGAACAGTTAACCGTTTCTGCAGGTCCATTTTATACAACTTGAAAGACCTTCACAAGTGTGTCTTTGTTTCCTGCTCACCAAAAAGAGCTATGCCCTACTGTAATAGATTTCCAAACAAAAAACCCAGAGCAGTGTTTCTTAAAAGGCTATGAAGATAAAATTCAGGCGGAGTATGAGACCTCAGTAGCACTCAGCAAACGGAGTTTCCCCAAGCACCGTGTGTTAAGAAGCGTGCATGTGAGAGTGCATGTATGTGCATGTATGTATATTTTAAGCTATTTGTTGTACAATTCTTTTGATCTTGGGGATTCTGAGTGAATGTGATGCACGACAATCATGGTTAAAAACATCTGCCTGGTCTACAGAAGAATTCATGTTTTGTGACCACACACGTTGTAACAGTGGATTGTTTCAGGAGTAGGTATTATTGTTAAACAAAGGGACTGCTTCCAGGCACAGAACAGGAGTCACAAGCCAGGATGGAGATTAGATGTGGTTATGATGACACAGTAAAGGTCTGTGGTCCAGGTCGACAAACGCATGGTGAGGAATTAGAACAAACTGGAGCATGGGCCATTTGACACATGACTCTGCCTAGCCGGGTTAGGAAAATACTTGCCTGCAAACCTTAAAATATCCACGTGGAGTCTGTGCTCCCCTCAGTCACACAGAGAGCTCCCTAGACACTGAACCTCTCCAGGAAGGGCTCTCTCCTGGGGCAGGAGCATCAGGGTTTCCCACAGCAGAGCACAGGCGAGTGCACGGGGCTGGGTCAGGCCCCAGCGGCACTGCTGCTGCAGCAGGATCTGGGTCCTTTGGTCAGGTTTCCCCCCATTTTTTTTTTTTCATGCTATATGGTGGGGTCGCATTTCATTCTTTTTCCATGTGAGTATTCCCTCACTGTTGCACCATTTGTTGAATTTTTGCTTTTGTTTGTTCGTTTGCTTGCTTGGGGAAGTGCATGGGTCAGGAATCGAACCCGGGTCTCCTGCATGGCAGGCGAGAATTCTACCACTGAACTACCCTTGTACTCCCGTCCCCAAATTCTCTGTAAAGGTGCCCACGTTCAACTGCTTGAAATTTGTTTTGGAAACCCCTTGCCTGAGGTTGTTTACAGGCTGCTCTTTATTTTGTTTTCAAGGCTCAGGAACACAAAGCGGCCTCTGTTTTGAGGAGGTGGAAGTTAAGCATACATTCACTTTTTACTGGACTCCTCTGGGACAACATTTTATAAACTGCCTTGTTTCATTCACTACTGTTCCTAGAAAGAAATATTATATTAAAAGTATTTTCATTTAATATGGAGTATTTTTTTAATTAGGGCTTATTTTGAAAAATTCTGAATTCAATTCAAATATATGCCAATAGCTTCCAAAGTAAAGTAATATTCACAGACAGCATTCTGATCAGCTGGCTTAGAAAAATTTCTCAGATATTCAAATTCAATGATTCCTTATTAATGTCTTTGACTTATATCTAACCAAAAACTGCAACATGATTCTTTACACATTTTTATTATATAGTGCTAATATATAGGTGGAAACAAAATACTTAAACTACTTGTTTAAAAAAAAAATCACAATCTCACACACAGAAATGCATGCCAGGCTTATTCTCTGCCAAAGGATCATGCGTTTACAATGAAAATACTCACCAAGTTTCCTAGCACTTGGATCTTCTCCCGCAATGCCTCACCTATCTGCCTTACTATTTCTCCTCGCTTGGGAGCTGGAACCTAAAAAAAGAATGGGATTTTATCGTTTGATTCAAAGTACAAGCTCGTGTCTATAACAGCTGACATAAGTGTGTACACTATGAGACAAAATATCACATCAAAGGAGAATTCCTAGATCACAACGACTCTGAGATATGGCAAGTCCCAAAACCAGTAACAGGAACCCAGAAAGAGTCCAGGCGACAGGTTCATGATGGGCAAGGGACTGCCAAGTAGAGAGAAATTCAGGAATTAAATGTAACATGTTGGGATGACTCTAGAAAGCCCATTTAAAATACCTGTGGGCCTCTGTGGTTCTCAGAGATGTTTCCTTATGGGCCAAACAGGTTTCATTACCAAATGCTTGATTAAGCTGTTCTCAACTGGAATTTAATAATCCACTGAAATCACCACATTCACTCACCAAATATTTTCGGAGCACCTATTATGTGATGGAAAAAAATGCTAGGCAGTGGGGTTAAAATAAGAAACGGGGCAGGGCCCTTGCCTTTGTGAAGCTACTATCTGCTGGGAGACACAGACAAAGAATTAAAAAGGACACAAACAATTACAGATTACCCTAAGACCCTAAAGACAAAGGAAGTAAACAGACAGACATCCAGACAGAGAAAACAACAGATGTTGAAGGTAGGCAAGTAAATTGCTTTATCTACAGTGTTGTTAGGGAAAATCTCTAAAGAGGTGAGATTTAAACTGAAACCTGAAAAACTGGAAAAGTCAGCCATAGGAATGTTCTTCACAGGCAAAAGAAAGAACATGCAAGAGAGATCCAGGCAAGGCAACAGTTTGCTGGATTTGAAGGGCTGGCTAGGATGGTCAGCAGCTCACACTAGAGGCAAGAGTTAAGGCTGGATGACGGATCCCGGAATCTGTAGTAAGGATTAGGAATCAGTTTTTCAAGAGCACTGGGAAGTCTTCCACGGATGTTTAAGCAGTGGAACATTATTTACTTTGGCTTTTTAAAATCACTATCTGAAAGGTACAGAATAAATTGGAAGTGGAAAGAGTAGAAGCTGGGAGACCAATTAAGACTGTAGTATAGTAAGTAGTCTGGGCGAAAGAATTTGACTGACTTAAAGACCATAAAATAGCAGTGGTAGTAAGGAAGACAAAAAGTGGAGCCAGGATTTATTTTGGAAGAACTGGCAGAACACACTAAGGAGACAGATGTGGATTATGAGAGAAATGAAGAATTAAGGATGGCTGCAGGGTCACTCACTGGCTTAATAGTCAGGTAGGAGGATATACAGCTACTGGGATAAAGAAGATTTGGGAGCAGGTGTCAGGGATTTTTGCAGGAGATAAAGACTATAGGCTAGGGCCCACAAATTTGAGATGTTTGTGATTCATGAATGGAGATGCCAAATAGGGGCATGGATGGGTAAGGGAGATGGGAGCTCACAGGAAAGCCTAGATTAGAGAAAGAAAACTGAACTGGTTTATAGCAAAGTGGTAACAATTACAACCATGGAAACAGCAGGATTGAGGGGGAAAAAAAGTCCAAGAATGCAGCCCAGAGAAACACCAATATTTAGCAACCATGATGAGAAGACAGGAGAGGCCAAGGAAAAGCCAGTGAGGAAGAGGAAACCCTGGAAAGAAAAGCATTACAGTAGCCAAGAGCTACTGCATTTTAACAAGGAAAAGAACCATACTGAAAAGTTGTGGAGATATTGTGTAGGATATGAAAAAAGAGAATGGCCATCAGTTTCAGGACATGGAGATTACTGATTGTATGGGTTGACTGTGTCCCCCAAAAGTTATTGAGGTCCTAATACCCATTATTTTACAATGTGACCTTATTCGGAAGTAGGGTCTTTATAGATGCATTCAGTTAAAATGAGGTCATCCACTCACTGCCCTCCCCCCTACGTGGGACATGACTCCCAGGAGTATAAACCTCCCTGGCAATGGGGGACAGAGCTCCCAGGATGAGCCAGGACCAGCATCAAGGGATTAGGGTCTTTATAGATGCATTCAGTTAAAATGAGGTCATCCACTCACTGCCCTCCCCCCTACGTGGGACATGACTCCCAGGAGTATAAACCTCCCTGGCAATGGGGGACAGATGAGCCAGGACCAGCATCAAGGGATTGAGAAAGGCTTCTTGTCCAAAATGGGGAAAAGAGAAATGAGACAAAAAAGTGTCAGTGGATGAGAGATTTCAAACAGAGTCAAGAGGTTATCCTGGAGGTTTTCTTATGCATTATATGGAAATCTCTTTTTAGTTTATGGTGCATTGGAGTGGCTAGGAGGAAGTGCCTGAAACTGTTGAGCTGTGTTCCCACA
Source organism: Tamandua tetradactyla (assembly GCF_023851605.1). Lineage (NCBI taxonomy): Eukaryota > Metazoa > Chordata > Mammalia > Pilosa > Myrmecophagidae > Tamandua > Tamandua tetradactyla. Next base: position 1,005,763 of record NC_135347.1, on the reverse strand, counting down.
GTCTTGTTTCTTGAAGACAAATTGTATAATGATATAACTTTTACAATTTGACTGTGTGATTGTGAAAACTTTGTGTTCGATGCTTCTTTTATTCAGGGTACAGACAGATGAGTAAAAAATATGGATAAAAAATAAATAATAGGGGTACAAAGGCTAAAATAAATTGCATCACTCCAGAAAAAGAAAAAAGCAAAAGTTCATACATCCCATATCCCTTACCCCTCTTTCTCTAGAGTAATGCAAATGTTCTAAAAATGAGTATGGTGATGAATACACAACTATGTGATGACATTCTGAGCCACTGATTGTAACCATGTATGGACTGTCTGTGTGAAGATTTGTCAATAATAACTAAAAGAAAAGAAAATGAGGTCATCCTAGAATATGATGGGCCCTTAATCCAAAATAAATGGTGTCCTTATAAGAAAGAAGAGACAGAGAGGGACACGGAGCAGGCAGCCATGGGAGATTGGAGGCAGCAATCAGAGTGATACAACTACAAGCCAAGGGACACCATGGACTGCCAGCGGACGGGAGTTTCCAAAGGGTCCATGGCCCTGCAGACACCCTGACTTCAGACTCCTAGCCTCCAAAAGTGAGACAAGGGGTGCATGATATCAAGCCCCCTATATTGCCTCGTTTGTGGTACACTGTTACTGCAGGGAGCTGAATCACTGGTGATCTGACTAACAGTTTCAGTGAAACGGAGGGGGAGCAGAGCAGAGGGAACGGACTTAAGTCACTGAAGAAATCAGAAGTAAATCCAGCCCTTGCAGAGCCGGCCTGTCCCTGGCATCACGGAGCGGTGCCCGGTTGCTGCAGGGCAATTTGCTGTAAGAACCACGGTGGGCAGGATGGAAAAGCCCGGAAGCTGACTTTTTACCCGTTCCCCCTGCATGACAAAGGAAGACCTGAAAAATGGCTCAAGGATATGAAATGTAATTCATGGGTTCCCAGTCAATACCAGTTCCCATATAGCAACCATTTTACTCCTGACTGCCTTGATGTTAGATGGGGTATTCGATATTTGAAACAAGCTGCAATTCCAAGAACAGTTTCTTTCCCAAAAGACAATCAGGTTCTGCAGAAAGGCAGACAGGGTTCATTTCGAGCATAGCAGCAGATTGTCAGACAGAGGTGATCAGGTGGAGGAGGCAGAGGGAAAGATAACTGTTGTGAAAAGAAATACTTGAAAAAAAAGAAAAATGTATGCTTTTACCAAAAGATAATAATCTTTTTAGACAATTTTAATTAAACAGTTATAAAGCATAGCTTAAACTAAAGATAATACAAGCACAAGTTATTACATTATAAATAACTTCATAACTTATGACTAAGACTTTTCACTGGTTTTTTGAATGGTCTGAAATTTCCCCTTGTATACTGAATATGCTTAATGCTTTTTATTTTTATTTTTATTTTTTTTATTAATTAAAAAAAGAATTAACAAAACAATTAGAAATCATTCCATTCTACATGTACAATCAGTAATTCTTAATATCACATAGTTGCATATTCATCATTTCTTAGTACATTTGCATCGATTTAGAAAAAGAAAAAGACAACAGAATAAGAATTAAAACGATAATAGAAAGAAAAAAAAAAACCTATACTTCACATGCAGCTTCATTCAGTGTTTTAACATAATTGTATTACAATTAGGTAGTATTGTGCTGTCCATTTCTGAGTTTTTATATCCAGTCCCGTTGTACAGTCTGTATCCCTTCAGCTCCAATTACCCCTTCTCTCTTTTTTTTTTTTTAATTAACGGAAAAAAAGAAATTAACCCAACATTTAGAAATCATACCATTCTACATATGCAATCAGTAATTCTTAACATCATCACATAGATGCATGATCATCATTTCTTAGTACATTTGCATCGGTTTAGAAGAACTAGCAACATAACCGAAAAAGATATAGAATGTTAATATAGAGAAAAAGATAAAAGTAATAATAGTAAAATCAAAACAAAACAAAACAAAGCAAAAACCTATAGCTCAGATGCAGCTTCATTCAGTGTTTTAACATGATTACTTTACAATAAGGTATTATTGTGCTGTCCATTTTTGAGTTTTTGTATCTAGTCCTGTTACACCATCTGTATCCCTTCAACTCCAATTGCCCATTATCTTACCCTGTTTCTACCTCCTGCTGGACTCTGTTACCAATGACATATTCCAAATTTATTCTCGAATGTCTGTTCACATCAGTGGGACCATACAGTATTTGTCCTTTAGTTTTTGGCTAGACTCACTCAGCATAATGTTCTCAAGGTCCATCCATGTTATTACATGCTTCATAAGTTTATCCTATCTTAAAGCTGCATAGTATTCCATTGTATGTATATACCACAGTTTGTTTAGCCACTCTTCTGTTGATGGAGATTTCGGCTGTTTCCATCTCTTTGCAATTGTAAATAACGCTGCTATAAACATTGGTGTGCAAATGTCCGTTTGTGTCTTTGACCTTAAGTCCTTTGAGTAGATTCCCAGCAATGGTATTGCTGGGTCGTATGGCAATTCTATATTCAGCTTTTTGAGGAACCGCCAAACTGCCTTCCACAGTGGTGGCACCATTTGACATTCCCACCAACAGTGGATAAGTGTGCCTCTTTCTCCGCATCCTCTCCAGCACTTGTCATTTTCTGTTTTGTTGATAATGGCCATTCTGGCGGGTGTGAGATGATATCTCATTGTGGTTTTGATTTGCATTTCTCTAATGGCCAGGGACATTGAGCATCTCTTCATGTGCCTTTTGGCCATTCGTATTTCCTGTTCTGATAGGTGTCTGTTCAAGTCTTTTTGCCATTTTGTAATTGGGTTGGCTGTCTTTTTGTTGTTGAGATGAACAATCTCTTTATAAATTCTGGATACTAGACCTTTATATGATATGTCATTTTCAAATATTGTCTCCCATTGTGAAGGCGGTCTTTCTACTTTCTTGATGAAGTTCTTTGATGCACAAAAGTGTTTAATTTTGAGGAGTTCCCATTTATTTATTTCCTTCTTCAGTGCTCTTGCTTTAGGTTTAAGGTCCATAAAACCGCCTCCAGTTGTAAGATCCATAAGATATCTCCCAACATTTTCCTCTAACTGTTTTATGGTCTTAGACCTAATGTTTAGATCTTTGATCCATTTTGAGTTAACTTTTGTATAGGGTGTGAGACATGGGTCTTCTTTCATTCTTTTGCATATGGATATCCAGTTCTCTAGGCACCATTTATTGAAGAGACTGTTCTGTCCCAGGTGAGTTGGCTTGACTGCCTTATCAAAGATCAAATGTCCATAGATGAGAGGGTCTATATCTGAGCACTCTATTCGATTCCATTGGTCGATATATCTATCTTTATGCCAATACCATGCTGTTTTGACCACTGTGGCTTCATAATATGCCTTAAAGTCAGGCAGTGCGAGACCTCCAGCTTCGTTTTTTTCCCTCAAGATGTTTTTAGCAATTCGGGGCACCCTGCCCTTCCAGATAAATTTGCTTATTGGTTTTTCTAATTCTGAAAAATAAGTTGTTGGGATTTTGACTGGTATTGCATTGAATCTGTAAATCAATTTAGGTAGGATTGACATCTTAACTATATTTAGTCTTCCAATCCATGAACACGGTATGCCCTTCCATCTATTTAGGTCTTCTGTGATTTCTTTTAGCAGTTTTTTGTAGTTTTCTTCATATAGGTTTTTTGTCTCTTTAGTTAAATTTATTCCTAGGTATTTTATTCTTTTAGTTGCAATTGTAAATGGGATTCGTTTCTTGATTTCCCCCTCAGCTTGTTCATTACTAGTGTATAGAAATGCTACAGATTTTTGAATGTTGATCTTGTAACCTGCCACTTTGCTGTACTCATTTATTAGCTCTAGTAGTTTCGTTGTGGATTTTTCCGGGTTTTCGACGTATAGTATCATATCATCTGCAAACAGTGATAGTTTTACTTCTTCCTTTCCAATTTTGATGCCTTGTATTTCTTTTTCTTGTCTAATTGCTCTGGCTAGAACCTCCAACACAATGTTGAATAATAGTGGTGAGAGTGGACATCCTTGTCTTGTTCCTGATCTTAGGGGGAAAGTTTTCAGTTTTTCCCCATTGAGGATGATATTAGCTGTGGGTTTTTCATATATTCCCTCTATCATTTTAAGGAAGTTCCCTTGTATTCCTATCTTTTGAAGTGTTTTCAACAGGAAAGGATGTTGAATCTTGTCAAATGCCTTCTCTGCATCAATTGAGATGATCATGTGATTTTTCTGCTTTGATTTGTTGATATGGTGTATTACATTAATTGATTTTCTTATGTCGAACCATCCTTGCATACCTGGGATGAATCCTACTTGGTCATGATGTATAATTCTTTTATGTGTTGTTGGATACGATTTGCTAGAATTTTATTGAGGATTTTTGCATCTATATTCATTAGAGAGATTGGTCTGTAGTTTTCTTTTTTTGTAATATCTTTGCCTGGTTTTGGTATGAGGGTGATGTTGGCTTCATAGAATGAATTAGGCAGTTTTCCCTCCACTTTGATTTTTTTGAAGAGTTTGAGGAGAGTTGGTACTAATTCTTTCTGGAACGTTTGGTAGAATTCACATGTGAAACCATCTGGTCCTGGACTTTTCTTTTTAGGAAGCTTTTGAATGACTGATTCAATTTCTTTACTTGTGATTGGTTTGTTGAGGTCATCTATGTCTTCTTGAGTCAAAGTTGGTTGTTCATGTCTTTCCAGGAACCCGTCCATTTCCTCTAAATTGTTGTATTTATTAGCGTAAAGTTGTTCATAGTATCCTGTTATTACCTCCTTTATTTCTGTGAGATCAGTAGTTATGTCTCCTCTTCCATTTCTGATCCTATTTATTTGCATCCTCTCTCTTCTTCTTTTTGTCAATCTTGCTAAGGGCCCATCAATCTTATTGATTTTCTCATAGTACCAACTTCTGGCCTTATTGATTTTCTCTATTGTTTTCATGTTTTCAATTTCATTTATTTCTGCTCTAATCTTTGTTATTTCTTTCCTTTTGCTTGCTTTGGGATTAGTTTGCTGTTCTTTCTCCAGTTCTTCCAAGTGAACAGTTAATTCCTGCATTTTTGCCTTTTCTTCTTTTCTGATATAGGCATTTAGGGCAATAAACTTCCCTCTTAGCACTGCCTTTGCTGCATCCCATAAGTTTTGATATGTTGTGTTTTCATTTTCATTTGCCTCCAGGTATTTACTAATTTCTCTTGTAATTTCTTCTTTGACCCACTCGTTGTTTAAGAGTGTGTTGTTGAGCCTCCACGTACTTGTGAATTTTCTGGCATTCCGCCTATTATTGATTTCCAACTTCATTCCTTTATGATCCGAGAAAGTGTTGTGTATGATTTCAATCTTTTTAAATTTGTTAAGACTTGCTTTGTGACCCAGCATATGGTCTATCTTTGAGAATGATCCATGAGCACTTGAGTAAAAGGTTTATCCTGCTGTTGTGGGATTTAATGTCCTATAAATGTCTGTTAAGTCTAGCTCCTTTATAGTAATATTCAGATTCTCTATTTCTTCATTGATCCTCTGTCTAGATATTCTGTCCATTGATGAGAGTGGGGAATTGAAGTCTCCAACTATTATGGTATTTGTGTCTATTTCCCTTTTCAGTGTTTGCAGTGTATTCCTCACGTATTTTGGGGCATTCTGGTTCGGTGCGTAAATATTTATGATTGTTATGTCTTCTTGTTTAATTGTTCCTTTTATTAGTATATAGTGTCCTTCTTTGTCTCTTTTAACTGTTTTACATTTGAAGTCTAACTTGTTGGATATTAGTATAGCCACTCCTACTATTTTCTGGTTGTTATTTGCATGAAATATCTTTTCCCAACCTTTCACTTTCAACCTATGTTTATCTTTGGGTCTAAGATGTGTTTCCTGTAGACAGCATATAGAAGGATCCTGTTTTTTAATCCATTCTGCCAATCTATGTCTTTTGATTGGGGAATTCAGTCCATTAACATTTAGTGTTATTACTCTTTGGATAATATTTTCCTCTACCATTTTGCCTTTTGTATTATATATATCATATCTGACTTTCCTTCTTTCTACACTCTTCTCCATACCTCTCTCTTCTGTCTTTTCGGTTTTGACTCTAGTGCTCCCTTTAGTATTTCTTGCAGAGCTGGTCTCTTGGTCACAAATTCTCTCAGTGACTTTTTGTCTGAGAATGTTTTAATTTCTCCCTCATTTTTGAAGGACAATTTTGCTGGATATAGGAGTCTTGGTTGGCAGTTTTTCTCTTTTAGTAATTTAAATATATCATCCCACTGTTTTCTAGCCTCCATGGTTTCTGCTGAGAAATCTACACATAGTCTTATTGGGTTTCCCTTGTATGTGATGGATTGTTTTTCTCTTGCTGCTTTCACAATCCTCTCTTTCTCTTTGACCTCTGACATTCTAACTAGTAAGTGTCTTGGAGAACGCCTATTTGGGTCTAATCTCTTTGGGGTGCGCTGCACTTCTTGGATCTGTAATTTTAGGTCTTTCATAAGAGTTGGGAAATTTTCAGTGAAAATTTCTTCCATTAGTTTTTCTCCTCCTTTTCCCTTCTCTTCTCCTTCTGGGACACCCACAACACGTATATTTGTGTGCTTCATATTGTCCTTGAGTTCCCTGATACCCTGTTCAAATTTTTCCATTCTTTTCCCGATAGTTTCTGTTTGTTTTTGGAATTCAGATGTTCCATCCTCCAAATCACTAATTCTATCTTCTGTCTCTTTGAATCTATCATTGTAGGTATCCATTGTTTTTTCTATTTTTTCTACTTTGTCCTTCACTTCCATAAGTTCTGTGATTTGTTTTTTCAGTTTTTCTATTTCTTCTTTATGTTCAGCCCATGTCTTCTTCATGTCCTCCCTCAATTTATCCATTTCGTTTTTGAAAAGGTTTTCCATTTCTGTTCGTATATTCAGCATTAGTTGTCTCAGCTCCTGTATCTCATTTGAACTATTGGTTTGTTCCTTTGACTGGGCCATATTTTCAATTATTTGAGCGTGATCCGTTATCTTCTGTTGGCGTCTGCGCATTTAGACAGATTTCCCTGGGTATTGGATCCAAAAGTTTGGAAGATTTTTCTGTGAAATCTCTGGGTTCTGTTTTTCTTATCCTGCCCAGTAGGTGGCGCTCGTGGCACACGTTTGTCTGCGGGTCTCACCAGTAAAAGGTGCTGTGGGACCTTTAACTTTGGAAAACTCTCGCCGTCCGGGGGGGTTCGCTAGCCGAAGCGGCTTGGAAGAGTGCGAGCTGGCCCGGGGTCTGAACGCGGGGAGCGGCCGCAGCCCGGGAAAGCGCTCGTCCGAATTTCCTAGTCGGCCCGGGGCGACAAGCGTGGCGGGAGAGCGCCAGCGGCAGCGGCCCGCCCGGGAGAGTGCACGTTCCCGGGGAGTCACGGGTTTGGAAGGGGCCTCCCCCACCCGTCACCGTTCTCCGCGGCCTGGGGATTTCCGATCCAATTCTCTCAGTTGGTCCGGGGGGCTGCGCGTGGTGTGGGCGCCAGCCGCCTTGGTTTCAGGGGACCACCTGTTCAATTCTCCCAGCCGGCCCGGGAAGGGGGAAGGGAGTAACTCCGGCCGCTTGCCACCCCGCCCGGTAAGGCCCGCGCGCCTCGGCGATCTCACCCGAGCTGCTTCTCTCAGCCAGCCAGCCGTTCCAGGATGGGGTACGCTGTCTTTTTTATCTCTGTCGTGGCTTTGGGAGCTTTCTGTATCGTTTCTACTCCCCTAGTAGCTGTCCTGGAGAAGAAACTAAGATCCGCGCGTCTTACTAAGCCGCCATCTTCTCCGGAAGTCCCCTTAATGCTTTTTAAATAGCACTTTAAGATATATTTGTGTTGTTACATATTTAGAACATTTAAAGAAATATTTTTATTGAGAATTATCCACACACATACAGTCCAACAACACTGTACAATCAGTGGCTCACAATATCATCACATAGTTGACTATTCTTCACCAGGTTCATTTTTACATTTGCATCACTCCAAAAAAAGAAATAAAAAGAAGAAAAAAAAGAACTCATACATCCCATGCCCCTTCCCCTCCTTCTCATTGGCCCACACTATTTCAATCTACCCAGTTTTTCCTCTTTATCTTCCCCCTTACTTATTGATTGATTGATTGATTGATTGACTTAACATGGGGAGGCACTGGGAATCAAACCTGGGTCTCTCCAGCATGGCAGGCAAGAACTTTGCAAATGAGCCACCATGGCCTGCCTTACTTATTATTTTTTTTTTATCCTTTAAATTTTTTCATCTGTCCATACCCTGGAAAAAAGGACCATCAGACACAAGGCTTTCACAATCACACAGTCACACTGTAAAAGCTATATAATTGAGGACTTCTAGGAAGACGGCCTAACAGAGCAGCTCGAAATCAGCCCTGCTCCATGGAAAAGTAAGAGAAGGGACAGGATGGCAACTGAGGTGGCAATTCTGGAGTGCGGCTGACCTAGGAGAGCCTTCTGCACCACATGTGGCAGCCTTGGTTGCAGAGGCCGAGGAACTGAGAGGCAGAAAGGTGGAGCCTGGCATGGAGGTGTGGAGCCTGCAGGAGTGCACGGACAGGAGGCCAGGACTAGGAAATAAGCCAGGCTGCGCTCCTTGGGCACGCTACCCTCACCAGCGCAGCCTGTGACCAGCACACACCCAATACCCCACGCACCCGAACCCCTCACCGGTTCCTATTCCCCACGCTTCAGGTGCCCCCACCCCACCAGACCCCAGTGCACGTACCTGCCTCACACCCCCACCCAAGTACAGCCTGACCCACCTTTCCTGCACCTTCCCGAGCACTACCTCCCCCTCCTTGTTCCCTGCAGGCTGTTGTCAGCACATAAAGGCTGCAGGCACTGACCTCCATACCTAGGCTACCTCTGTCCCCCATCCACAGTGTCGCACAGCCTCACACCACCCTCCCAAGCTCTGTGCATCCATTTATGGCACTCCAAGGCCCACACATGCGCACAGGCCCCAATCATATAATTCCGCTATGGGAACCTCACTTTACAGCAGTCCTGGAACCTTGCATGCACACAGCCCTCAGCATCACTTCCCAGCTCTGAGAAAGTGCTGACCTGCACAGCCGGGTCACATCTGTCCCCAATCCACGAAAGCATAACACCTACTGCCACAGCTCTGTACATACGTGGAAAGGGCCCTGTGCCTTACACCAGCACACATCAGGGTTATGCCCCCCAGACTGGTGCACCCACACAGTTACATCCTCCCTGGCTACTGAGCGCCCATGTTCACAAGCATCAGCCTAACACCCCCAACCCACGCCCATACCTGCCCTGAAACAAATCACTGCACTGAGTGCCCCACCCTGTACCCTGCTCCCTACTGTGCAACCATCCTGCAAACACAAGGCCTTAGACTACTGAAAGAAGTAAACTCCCAAAGTAAATCAATCAAGATATTTATATGTCACAATGACAGCAGAAGATCCCTAAGCATATCACAATGCAGACAGATAAAGCCCTGCCTAATGACCAAATTAAAACACCTGAGGAGACGCAGACATTGGAACAACTAATCAAAGATGTTCATACAACTCTACTTAATAAAATAAGTGGGATAGCAAATGACATAAAGGAGATCAAGGAGACAGAAGAAGAGCACAAAGAGGAATTTGAAAGAATAAATAGAAAAACAGTAGAAATCACAGAGATTAAAACTCTATTGACCAAATAAAAAACATACTAGAGGCACACAACACCAGATTTGAAGGGACGGAAGAAAGAATAAGTGGTGTAGAGAATAGGATTGACTTCGAGGACTCAAAACAGCAAATGGCAAAAATGATAGAAAAAACTAAATGGGAACTCAGGGCAATGACAGACAAAATAAAGCGCACAAATATAAGAACCATTGGTGTCCCAGAAGGAGAAGAGAGGAGTAAAGGTCTAGGAAGAGGAGTTGAGGATATAATGGGGGAAAACTTCCCAACCTTCATAAAATACATAAACATACAAGTCAAAGAAGCTCAAAGGACTCCAAACAGAATAAATCCAAATAGGCGTTCTCCAAGGCACACGCTAAGCAGTCTGTCAAATGTTGAAGAGAAGCAGAAAATTATGAAAGCGGCAAGAGTAAAACAATCTACTACACACAAGGGAAACCACATAAGACTGAGTTCAGACTACTCAACTAGCATCCTGGGGGCAAGAAGGCAGTGGTATGATATATTCAAGATCCTGAAAGAGAAAGACTTCCAGTCAAATTGTCCTCCAAAATTGAGGGAGAGATTAAACTTTTCACAGACAAAGCAGTCCTGAAAGAATCTGTCAACAAGAAACTGGCCCTACAAGAAATACTAAAAGAAGTTCGGCCAGCTGAAAAAAAAAAAAACAAAGACAAGAGACTGAGGTCTGGAGGAGGGCACAGAATTGAAGAGCACCACTAAGGGTAATTAAAAGAATACAAAGAGAAAGAGGGAAAAGAATATATAGATCTGACAGATAAAATAAAAAAGTTAAGATGGTGGATTCAAGAAATGTCTTTTCAGTAACAACTTTGAGTGTTAATAGGCTAAATTTACCAACTAAAAGACACAGATTGGCAGAATGGTTTAAGAAACATAATCCAGTTATATGCTGTTTACAAGAGACTCATCTTAGACAGAAGGATACAAACAGATCGAAAGCGAAAGGATGGAAAAAGATTTTCCATGCAAGTTATAACCAAAAGAAAGCAGGAGCAGCTATACAAATATCAGACAAAATAGACTTTAAATGAAAGACATCATAAGAGACAAAGTAGGACACTACATATTAATAAAAGGTACAATTCACCAGGAAGAAATAAGTCATAAATGTGTATGCTCCCAATCAAGGAGCTCCAAAGAACATGAGACAGACATTGGCAAAACTGTATGGAGTGATAGATGTTTCAACAATAACAGTAGGAGACTTCAATACATCACTCTCCTCTATAGATAGAACAAAATCAACAAGGAAATAGAGAAGTTAATAACATGATAAATGAATTAGACCTAACAGACATATATAGGTCATTACAACTTAGATGAAATGAAATGAACAAATTCCTGGAGACACACAAATGAGCTACACTGACTAAGGAAGAAATAGAAGATCTCAATAAACCATTCGCAAGTAAAGAGATTCAATCAGTCATCAAAAATCTTCCTACAAAGAAAGCCCAGGGCCAGATGGCTTCACAGGGGAATTTTATCAAACATTCCAAGAACTAACTCCAATCCTGCTCAAATATTTCCCAAAAATTGAGGAAAAAGGAATTCTACCTAAGTCATTTTATGAAGCTAATATCATTTTTTTAAACTTTTTTTATTGTTAATAAATAAAATAAGTGTTGAAGCACTCTTCAACAAGTAGTTACAGGACAGATTCTCTCTTGTTTTTTCTACTAGCTGCTTCAAAATATAGGAACAGATAGTCTGGTCCAGATAAGTCCTGGCACCTAGCCCAACCTCTCCAGAACATCAGATAGTTCAATTTCCCTACTCCATATTACTGACAAACCATTCCAATATGAAAAATTTAGAATTGCCATAGCCCAAACACCCATAAAGAGAGGAATGGAAAAGATCAAAGTTGATGGTGGAGTTATACAGAGAAGATAGGATTTAACCAATGAATCTGAATGATGAATCATTAAATTGATATCTTTTTTAGTCTCCAGTATTTTAGAGCACCTAAAAGTAAAAACCTAAAATTGTGAAACTGTAGCCCATGTCAAAGTCTGAAATATGCTCTACTACTAATTGTGGTGCTGTGCTTTGAAATTTATAGATTTTTTGAATATATGTTATTTTCCACAAAAAAAGAAAAAAAAGTCGATTGTGATGATAAAAAAAATATTTAAGCCTTCTAGCCTCCTGTATTCTGGAGCACCTGGAAGGAAAACATGAGCGGATCATATATGGTGGCCTGTGACAAACTCTGGGATCTGTCCCGTAGCTACTTGCTGAAGAATACTTTGAAAACTATTGTTTTTTTATTTCTTTGCTTTGTATCTATGTTATACTATACAATAAAAAAAGTTAAAAAAAAAAAAAAAGTATCGGCAGAGTCCCTTGAGGGATGGGAGAAAAAACATGAAAGTATTAAACTTTAAAATCAGGGAATCCCCTGATACTGTATCAAACATTAGGGATACCCAAGTCAATAAGCCAACCCTTGATGTTGAGGCTTATTCTTGTGAAACTTATATGTGTAGCAGAAAACTTTAGCCTACTTATAGGTATGTCTATGAGTTACTTCTGGACGACGTCTTTTGTTGCTCAGATGCAGCCTCACTCTCTTTAAGCCCAACTCTGCAAGTGAAATCATTGCCCTCCCCCCTACATGGGACATGACATGCAGGGGTGAATGTCTCCCTGGTGGCTTGGGAGAGGACTCCCAGGGATGAGTCTGTCCCTGGTGCCATGGGAGCAACAATTCCACCCTGTTCAAAAGATGGAAAAGAAGTGTAACAAATAAGGTATCAGTGGCTGAGAGTTCAAATAGAATCAAGAGGCTACTCTGGAGGCCATTCTTAAGCAAGCTTCAGTTAGACCTTGCTACCTATCATAACTTGCCATCCCCAACCGGAACCATTCCAACCAATCCTAAAGAAAACCTAGGGCAATAAGGTTCTATAAGGTTCTATGCTCTGGGTAACTTTCTAGAAACCTACAACCTCCAGATGGGTTCCTGGACCAGATAAGTCTTGAAACCTAGAGGGCCCAGCCTCTCCAGAACATCAGCTAGTTTCATCTCCCTACCCCAGATTATTGACAGCCTGTTCCAACATGAAAAAGTTAGAATGGACATAGCCCAAATACCCCTAAAGAATGGGAGAAAGATCAAAGGTGATGGTGGAGTTATACAGAGAACATAGGGCTTAACACGCGAGTGTGACTGCTGAATCATTATACTGATGTATCTTTTAGTCTCCAGTATCTTAGAGTAGCTAGAAGTTAAAATCTAAAATTGTGCAATTGTAACCCATACCAAACTCTGAAATCTATTCTACAACTAATTGTTGCAATGAGCTTTGACATTTATTGCTTTTTTGTATATGCATTGTTTTTCACAAAAAAGAAAAAAAGTCCATTTTGATGATAAAAAATATTTATTCCTTCTAGCCTTCTATATTGTGGAACAGCTAGAAGGAAAAATCTGAGAGGAAGGTATGGTAGCCCACGACAAACTCTGGGATCTGTCCTGTAACTACCTGTGGAAGAGTGCTCTAAAACTATTGCTCATATCAAGAGATTGAGAAAAATCTTCTTGACCAAAAGGGGAAAGAGGAAAATGAGAAAAAACAGTGTCAGTGGCTGAGAGATTTCAAACAGAGTTGAGAGGTTATCCTAGAGATCTGATGCATTATATAGATATCCCTTTTCAGTTTGTGTATTTGGGTGAGTAAAGGGAAGTACCTGAAACTGTAGAGCTGTGTTCCAGTAGCCATGTTTCTTGAAGATGATTGTATAATGACATAGCTTTTCCAATGTGACTGTGTAATTGTGAAAATTCTCCTTTTATCTACCTTATTGATAGATGAGTGAAACATCTATCAATAAGGTAGATTCCTAAGGAAGGATGTTCAAAAGATTTCACAGAATAATAGCAAAGTGCAAAATAAATGTATACAATAATTCCACTTTTACTTAAATTGGGAGGAATATACACCAAACTGTTAGCAGGAGATTTCTGAGCAGTGGAATTATAACAGACTTCTATTCTTCACATTGTGCATTAAGTTCTGCCGTGTTTATGATACATGCACTTTCAGAAACAGAGGGAGCAAAAAAACCCACATTCAAGTTAAGTGAATCAGCACAGAGCCTATATATTCCCTGGCACATGGCATGGGATTAATAGTGTTTCAATTTAATTTGGCTGACACACGTATAAGTTTAATCAAGCCAGTTAATCTTGATTCAAAACAGCCTGTAGACATGGAGTTTGTACTTCAGATTGTTTATATATTTTATTCAGTCGGTGCTTCAATAAATGATTGTACTTTCTCTGTGGCAGATATGGTACTCATTTCTGAAGGGACTACTATAAACAAGTCAGATACAATTCAAGCCCACCAGAGCTGAGAGTCCAGCAGGGACGGTAAAGACAAGCAGCAGGCAATGACAAGTAGGGTGGTGAATGCCATGCCGGGGAGGATGCCCTGTGCTGGCTGAGCACCTAGGAGGGCCAATTTAGCATTCATGGGGATGAGGGAATGGGAAGAAAGGAAGTTGTTGCTTTTTCAATTGTGAAAAGTGACATATATACAAAAAAAGCAATAAATTTAAAGCACACTGCAACAACTGGTTGTAGAACAGATTTCAGAATTTGGCATGGATTACAATTCCACAATTTTACGTTTTTCCTCCTAGCTGCTCCAAGATACAAGAGACTAAAAGAATAATCAATATAATTCATACTCATTTGTTAAATCCTACCTTCTCTGTATAACTTCACCTTCTCCTTTGATCTTTCTCCCACTCTTTAGGGTTATTTGAGCTATGGCCATTCTAACTTTTTCATGTTGGAAGGGGCTGTCAATACTATGCGATGGGGAATGGAACTAGTTAATGTTATGGAAAGTCTGGCCCCTCTGGGTGAAAGGAAGCTTTTTAAAGACATTTAGGGTTTAGCTCTAAGACCTAAAGCACGACTAGTGTTTGCCATGTGAAGAGGTAGAGAAAGCAGAGGAAAACAATGCAAGGGGAGTAGAGACTACTGGATATGCAAAGACCAAAAGGTAGGAGACTGTAAGGCATTCAAAGATGCAGGAGAGGGAAGGGCCACACTGACGATCTGAAGAACAATGGGAAAAACCAGAGAGCTTTAAATTGGGAGGATAAATCTGAAAATCTTTTAAGTACCACTCTAGCTGCTGTGTAGAAAATGGGCTGGAGAGAGACAAGACTTGGGCAGGAAGCCCATTTGGCCAGGTGGGAGATGAGGTTGTCTAGACTACAAAAAGGAAAATACAGATAAAGGAAACATAAAAATGTTCAAGACTTGTGCGCTGGTTTGAAAGGATGTATGTCCCCTAGAAAAGCCACGTTCTAATCCTAATCCCATTTTGTAAAGGCAGCCACTTCTTCTAATCCCTATCCCACACTGCATGTTTGAAACTGTAATCAGATCATCTCCCTGGAGATTTGATTTAATCAAGACAGGTTGTTAGGCTGGATTAGGTGATGACATGTCTCCACCCATTTGGGTGGGTCTTGATAAGTTTCTGGAGTCCTATAAAAGAGGAAACATTTTGGAGAATGAGAGATTCAGAGAGAGCAGAGAATGCTACAGCACCACAAAGCAGAGAGCCCACAAGCAGTGGCCTTTTGGAGATGAAGAAGGAAAATGACCCCCAGGGAGCTTCATGAAACAGGAAGTCAGGAGAGATGAGAGAGGAACCCTGACTGTGTTTACCATGTGCCCTTCCAGATGAGAGAGAGAAACCCTGAACTTCATCAGCCTTCTTGAACCAAGGTATCTTTCCCTGGATGCCTTTGATTGGACATTTCTACAGACTTGTTTTAATTGGGACATTTTCTTGGCCTTAGAACTGTTAACTAGAAACTTATTAAATTCCCCTTTTTAAAAGCCATTCTGTTCCTGGTATATTGCATTCCCACAGCTAGCAAACTAGGACAACTTGGTAATTGGTTAGATGATCACCAGTTTCCAACATTGACTGCAATGAGAAATGTTGTCCATAGAACTTTTAAACAAACAACTACCCGTGACCAACCAGATGTGATCTCAGACCACTTCAAATGTGCATTTTTTTTCTTTCACTTCCTGGATGACTCTCAGGAACAGCAAGGGTTGAGAAACAGGTTTAGATTTGGGGAAGGGAAATGAGGAGTAGGAAACAAGGAAGACAGGCATGTTCCCAGTGTGAGCTTGACTGGTCCTAGCATGACAGGCATCAGCAACCCCAGAACCTTTGAAATGGGCAACCAGAGTGTTTGTCCCTGTACACTTCACTAGTGAAGTCACATTCAGAGTGAGCATCAAAGACAGCCACATGGAAGGAAGGAAGAGCACTGAGGGAAGTGTTAGCTGAGCCTTTGGGAAAAAACACAGAGGCACCCAAATTAAAGAGGTCTACAAAGCACAAGAAGTTTGAGAAGTCATGTTAGGTATAAAGGCTGGCATTCCTGGATGAGTGACTGCCAAATGAGATCCTGAACACAAAAATAGCAACTGTGCAAAAGAGGACAGCACAACATTAAAGAAAGACATCATAATGCCAGCTGTCATCTCCTAGGGCAAAAGCAGACACAGATATTAAAGGCCCACCAGGAAAAAGAAAAGATCCCAAATGCACACATACCTTTTATAGCCACAACACTATTGACCTAGGTAAATATACACATGGTAGATGTTTCTGGTCAAAAGACAATGTTAAGTTTTGCTAGCACTCAAAAACAGTACATGTATAGGAAAACAATGATTAAAAAAATTATGGAGTATCTTTGGGCTGGGAAAACAATACAGTCATAGGTCAGAAGATATTATACACATGTACATTATGTACATGTACATGTGTATAATAATCACAGCTATGAAATAAACACATAAAAGACCGGCAGAAAATGCACCAAAACACAACTCTAACAACTACTCAGTATTGAGGGGCAAAGGAATTAAATTTGATTATTTATTTACCAAAACTTTGAATTTTTTAGCAAGGAATATGTATTACTTTTATGATCAGAAAAAAAAAGTTATTATTTATGAAAAAAAATACTGCTCTGAACACTCTTTTCTACTCAGGTAAGGTGAACTTTACTTAGCACACTACTCATCACTTTTGGACATGGTATTTTTTCTGGCCAAGGATATTGACTGCATATAATGGGATCCTGGACCTAACTTATATCCAGAATGGGTTACACAAAACACAGGAAAGATGTTCCCCACGCTATGTATAGAGGTGGCCTCCTGATGGGCAACAGCGCTGCATCCAAGCCACAGATCTCCAGTCTCCCATCTCCCCAACACCTCCAGGAAACCAGTGACTCAGAGAAAACCCTGGCTCAGCAGTCCCAGAACAAGCATCAACACACAGTTGTGTAACTCCACGTGCTGAGGCTTTCCAAGGCCAAGGCCAACAGACAGAGCTTTAAATGATTAATTCATTTAACCCTAGGGCTAATCCCAGGAGGCAGGCACTCTAGATTTTCCCCTTTTACAACTGAAACGAAGAACACCGAGGTGAAGTTTTTTTGCCAGTGACAGGGCCCGATTACCCCATTAACCATGAGGAATTCTATACTATAGCCATAGGCCCCAAACCCATGAGAACAGTCCAACAGGAATATGGGAGAATGGAGAATAATGGGGAAATGGAGGCTACCCCTCATTTCCTTTACACTTTCCGCTCCTCCAGAGTCTCTGACCTGGGCATTGAGAGCCTTTGGGGCAGCCCCTCAGTTCTTACACTTGCTCATTTAAGACAGAGACCAGCGAGGCAGAACCAGCCCCACAAGGGACCAGGCGGAGGTGAGGAACACGAGCCCTATGCCCCGCAAAACAGACGCTGCTGCTGCTCTTTGGACTCCACATATGTCTAGCAGGAAGGATGGAGGAAAAGGAACAAATAAGCATTGTTAGCATGGATACTCTTTCCCTTTCTATTTACTCAATTATAAATTCACATAACTTCAGAGGAAAATAGGGCTCGTAGCTTTAGTGTAACTACATTAGTATGGAGTTTTATTCCTTTTTAAATTACTTACTTACTGAGCACCAAATAGCAAAAAGGCACTAACCAAGGAATATAGCAGAGAAGAGCAAAGCATCACAGCACCCAAAGAGCTGTCATTTCAGCAAGGAGTCACACTAAACTGCTTATCAGAGGCTAATTTATCTCATTAAACTTACGCTAGGTAATGACACCATGACATCTTCTGTGGCCTTACGCAACAAAGGGCATACTTACATCTGCCCATATTTTCCATGCTTCTCTTGCTTTCTTTACAGTTTCTTCATAGTCTGCTATACTGGCCTAAATTAAGAATACAAGAAAGAAAAAATAATTGGGGCAGTGAATCAAGAAGTATATGCAAAGTTCCCTGGGGGACTTGGGAGAAGGGAAGAAATATTCAACTTTCCCATGTGGAAAATTTCTGATATTCTCACAAGCAGTGGGAACACCCAAATCAACAGGCTGGGCCCTTGATCTTGGGTTCGTCCCTATAAAACTTATTCCTGCAAAGGAAAAGCTAAGCCCACTTATAATTATGCCTTAGAGTCACTCCCAGAAAACCCTCTTTTGTTGCTCAGATGTGGTCTCTCTCTCTAAGCCAACTCAGCAGGGGAAATCACTGCTCTCCCCCGTAGGTGGGACATGATTCCCAGGGGTATAAATCTTCCTGGAAATGTGGGTCAGAACTCCCAGGATAAGCTGGGCTCTAGCATCAAGGGATTAGGAAAGCCTTCTTGACCAAAAGGGGAAAGAGAAAAATGAGACAAAATAAAGTCTCAGCAGCTGAGATATTTCAAATAGAGTCAAGAGATTATCCTAGAAGTTACTCTAATGCATTATATAGATATTCCTTTTTAGTTTATGGTGTTTTGGAGTGGCTGGAGGGAAATAACTGAAATTGTTGAGCTGTGTTCCAATAGCCTTGATTGTTGAAGACGACTATATAACAATACAGCTTTTACAATGTGACTGTGTGATTGTGAAAACCTTGTGTCTGATGCTCTTCTTTTATCCAGGGTATGGACAGATGAGTAAAAAAATAGGATAAAAAATAAATAAATAATAATAGGAGTAAAATAAATTGGGTAGACTGAAATACTAGTGGCCAATGAGAGGGAGGGGTAAGGGGTATGGCATGTATGAGTTTTTCTTTTCTTCTTTTTATTTCTTTTTCAGGAGTGATGCAAATGTTCTAAAAATGATCATGATGATGAATACACAACTATGTAATACAATTGTGAGCCACCATGCATGGGCTGTATGTGTGTGAAGATTTGTTAATAAAAAACATTAAAAAGAAAAGTCAAATCACAAAAAAAGTTATTTCCTTTTTCTTTATAATTTTTTATTATTCTTGATTCCTCTAAAATAAGATTAGCTTTGGCCTAAGAAAACCTCCCCCAAACTCCCTTTGGGCAATTTTGAATTTAAAAAAAATCTTACCTGTCGGACTCTTGCTATTGGCTCATTGTTAGCAGGACAATAGGTGGTGATAACCTTAAAACAAAGAGGAAATGATCTTTGGAAGACAGTTCAGCACTTTCTTATAAAGCTAAGCATTGGCTTACCATTATGCAGCAATCATACTTCTAGGCATTTACCTCAAGGATTTGAGAACTTACGTCCACATAAAAATTTGCGCATGAATGTTTAGGGCAGCTTTATTCATAGCTGCTAAAAGCTAGAAGCAAACAAGATGCCTTTCAATAGGCGAACAAACACTGGTATATCCGTACAGTGGAAAAAGAAATAAAGTATCAAGCCACGGAAACACTGGAGGAACCTTAAATGCATACTGTCAGGTGAAGGAAACCAGGTGGAAAAAGCTACATACTGCATTATTCCAACCAAATGACATTCTGGAAAGGCAAAGAACTATAGAAACAGTAAAAAGGTCACTGGCTGCTTTGGATTCGTGAAGATGAGAGGAAGGGCGAACATGTAGAGCAAAGGGCATTTTTAAGGCAGTAAAACTTCTCTATATGATACGGTGATGCTAGATGTATGACATTATGTATCTGTCAAAACTCATAGAACTGCATAACACAAAGAATGAACCTTAATGTAAACTACGGACTTGAGCTAATGATAATGTATCAACAATGGTGTATCAATTAAAACAAACGTACCCTACCAATCTAACATGTTAATGGAGAAGCTATGTATGGGGAGGTATACATCATCTTTGTACTTAAGTTTAAACTTTTCTGTAAACGTAAACTGCCCCCAAAATTACATATATATATATATATTTTATATAATATATATATTTTAAGAATAACTATCACATAGAGAATCACCTCCCAATTGGGAGAATAGACCAAAGAGAGGGGAATATAAAGGGGGTGGGGGGGTGGATGCACAGATAAATACACAAAGTTGGAGCCTTTAGCCACAATTAAACCACTCCAAAAGATCTAATGCCTTTCTTTTTTTAACCTAAACATTCAAAACATCCATTCTGCAAAGTCTACCCTTGTCACCTAAATAACCAAGCATAAAAACAGAAGCCCATATGTAACCAGCTACTTCCTTCTTATTTCCATTAACAAGCCAAGCTGAGGAGTCTGTTTATTCCTTCTTTCCCATACTCTACCCACTCTATTCAGAATATGAAATAGCAACGCTGGGAACTCTGGGGAAGTCCTATGTCCACACACACTGGAGCTATCTCAGGTCGGTTAGACTGAAAACCAAAAGGTAAAATCAAAGTTTAGCTAAAAAAAAAAAGTGTGGGGGGTGCTCAAGAGAAGGTATTTTATCTAAGAACCTAACAATCAGATGCCACCGGGAAAACAATCAAACTACTAACTGCAGCAGGATTTGGGAAAAATTAAAATTACCTGTCCCCTACCATCACAGAGAAAACCACAAGGAAGATAGGTTTCCTCTAATAAAGGGGATTCATTACATCGCATTCATCAAACTCGCTGAATGTTATATAACATTGTCTTTAAAAACTTTCTTTTGTATGCAGATTCCTTATAAAAACTAGGGCGATAATAACTGTTCTCTTCCATCTTATTCTATAAAATATTTCATTTGGGCAGTTACTGGGGAGGCTCTGCATGTACAGAAATGCAGACAACACTGTCCTAGGGAAAGCTCAGCCAACAGTTCAGCAAGTTCGGGCTTGCAAACCCCAAAAGATTTCAGGGAACGGAGACAACATAAAACTATGTGGAATGTTATCTTTACCGTGTTTGTCACCTTAAGAGCTACAATAACTCATGATCATTTCCACCACTGAGTGCGTGAAGTTTCTCAATACAGACCCCGGGACTCGGCCCTCAAGTTTCCAGCGTGCTAAGTTGCGCTCCCGACCAGCTCAAACAAAACACGGCCCTTTTTAAGGCGCCCTCCAAAGACAAAGCTTCCACCGTAGAGCTAAAGACTCCCACCCGATACAACCTCCGAGGACTCCGGGCTGAGCTCGCTGGGCAGTGCCCTCGCGGCCTCCTGGCGCGCACCCAGAGCGCACAGTTCCCTGGACCCCGCGTACCTGTCCCCGGCCTCCCCAGCTTCCATCGTACACGCCCTCATTCTCCTCGCGGAGCCCCAGCTCCTTCAGCCAAGCGTACTGAGGCTGATTGATCAGCAGGGTGGACATGAAGGCGACGGGCCTGCTCCACAGCCCTGCAGCCTTGCTTCTCCCGGTAACGCGCAGGCACAGCGAGCAAGGGAAGCGCCACATGCTGCGCGCCGGGCGGGGGTTGAGCCTGCGGCCGCGGCAGCCTCCAGGGGAAGCCCCGCCCGCCCCGCCCCGCCCCGCCCGCCCCGCCCCGCCCCGCCCCGCAGAGCCCATTGGCGCAGGAAGCCCACCCTCCCTCGCGAGCACACCCCGCCCCCCCACCGCCTGCAGCCCCAGGCCGGGTCTTCCGCCCGGAGCTGGGTGACTGACCCCGACCTCCACCAACCGGGCGGCCGGAGGTGAAAGCGAGAGGACTGCTGCCATCTGCTGAAAGACGCCGGGAACCGCGGCCCCTGCTAGCAACTCTTTTTCAGCAAAAATGGCTTTAAAATACTGCATGTTAGAGCAGGGCTTCTCAAACTATAAGGAGCATACGATCACCCGCGAGCTTGTTAGATGCAGATTCTGATTCGGTCTGAGCTGGGCCTGGAGAGTCAGCATTTCTAACTAGTTCCCAGGTGATGGTGAGGCCGCTGGTCTGTGGTGAAGCCGGGTATTAGAGTGGGTTGGTTTGGTTTTCTGGTGGAGGAAGGATTGTTTGTTTTCACAGCCTTGGTGAGTTACAAATTCGAGTTTTCTAATTAATGAAAAATATTAAATAATTGTACTTCCTTCTAAATATCCTGCATAGGTATAGTCTTTTAAAGAACAGGACAGTTTTGATCAATTTCCTTCATTTTCCATTTGTTATATCTTTCTGCAATATATTCCTTACCATTTCCCATCCCTTTACCCTGCTGAGACTACCCTATATATGGGAAATATTAACATCTCAGCCTGCATGACTTAAGTATATTCAAGCACTCAAAAAGAAATTAAATTAACTGTAACCCATACCAAATGGTGAAATCTGTTCTGTAATTACTTGTTAAAATGTACTTTGAAATCTATTGCTTTTTTGTATATATATATGTATAGGTGGTATACATTATTTTATAATAAAAAGTGTTTTAAAAAAGTTAAATGGACTAATAGGTGTCTTAGTGATCCCCAATCTACATTTTCAAGATATTAATTCTTACTGCTTACCTCACGGCCGTCTTCATTGCAGCCAGACTAAATCATTTAGGTTTCTATACAGAGCCTGCATTTTCCTCCAACTTCGTCTTTGCCCTTCCTGTTCCCTCCACCTGTAAAACCTTTCCTACCATCTGTGTGTTCTGGCTGGAGCTTTATCTTTTCCACCCTTATAGCACAAATTATTTCAATAAACACTCGGCCTGTTTTGAGTACCACCTGTCAGGAACTGTACTAAATGCTGGAAATATATTAATGTAACATTTCGTAAATGTTACTTTTTTCCTATTAGACTCCAAGCCATTTTGGGTAAGGACCGTCTCCAATTCATCCTTGCATTTCTTTCCTGTTCCCAGCATGGTGTCAGGCCCACCTCTGTTTAAGTGAATGAAGGAACAAATGAGCCCATAAACACATGTCCTCAAGGGTAGCAAGCAAGCTACCATGTCCAGCATGGGTAGTCTCTATCAACAACGCAGCTGTCTTCCATATATCCCAATGACAGAGGCAATCATTTATTTAGTATCAGTCCCAGGCTTTTTTATTGGTTCGTCCTCACTTTCTATAAGCCAGCAAGATTCCCTGTACATTTATCCCAACACCATACCCTTCCTACCCTCCTACATTTGATTTAACAAAATAAAAAGATATTTAGAGGTTACTAAATTTTAGGAACCACATATAATATCCCCAAGGAATGTTCTCTTCCTTTTCCTCTTTGCCAAGTCACAGAGAAAGAGGTCTGGCCCTCACTCTGAACTAGTTTTGGGAAGACAGGCAGTAACACTGTCCACACTGAAAGAGAGACTGCATCTATCTTCCACCTTCTTTTTTACAAACTTCACCTAGTCTTGCACAACAGGCATTCAGGAAAAAAGGAGGAACATTTTTACTACTTCCCCATTCACTGTCTTGAATGATGAATTTTGATGGGGCACAGTAGAAAGAGATATAGAATTAAATGAATCATATATACAAACTCAGGACACTTCAAACCAGTCCTAAATTAAGAATGGTAGAGTTTGCCAATGGCCAATTCTTCTTGTCCGATGACCTGTCAAAGCCTTCATAGCACAATGATTAAGGCAGGGATTCTGTAGGTGGTACACAGCTACAAATGACTTGTGATTAGGATGTCCTCAGTGAATTCTGGGTATCTTCATTCTTCATCAAAGATAACTTGCCAGGAAAGAGAGGGACATAACCTGAACAGCCAGTTTGCCCCAAGGTAGCATTAAATTGGTCAAACCACCACACTCTTTTCATTCTTGCATTCTTGCAAACTCAGAACCTGATTTGTCAGTGCATGGGTGAGGACAGTATTGCTTGGGGCAGACTCATATTCATCAAGCTCATAAAAAAATGATACTGAAAACAAAATGCTGGCTTATTATTTAATAGGGAAAGTAATTACCTTCAGAGAAGACCAGCCATTCATAATCCTCTAGTCACGTGTGTTTTCTCACATAGAGAAACCACTTGTCTGGTAGGATCCAGGTTCCTTTATATAAAGGCAACCTTGACGCTGGGGTGGGTTAACTCCGGGCTGACTCACGATCTTTCACTGACAGACAGTAGGACTGTCTTAAATGATCATAAGGTTCTAAAGCTGAAAAACCAGATAAAAGGGAACATGTGAGGGTCAGTCAAAAGGTTTTTACAACCCTCAGGGCACAAGATGAAGACTACATGATCATTATCAGAGATCAAGGCAAGTGGATTATAATTCAGCCAACTGCCCTCCCCCTCTCTACGCGAGACATGATTCCCAGGGGTGTAAACCTCTCTGGCAACGTGGGACAGAAATTCTAGAATGAGCTGGAACTCAGCATCAAGGGATTGAGAAAACCTTCTTGACCAAAACAAGGAAGAAATGAGACAAAATAAAGTATCAGTGGCTGAAAGATTTCAGAATTGAGAGGTTATCCTGGAGGTTATTCTTATGCATTACATAGATAACCCCTTTTTAGTTTACGGTGCATTAGCGTGGCTAGAGGGAAGGGTCTGAAAATGTAGAGCTGTGTTCCAGTAGCCATGATTCATTAAAATGATGGTACAATGATATAGCTTTCACAAAGTGACTGTGTGTGTGATTGTGAAAATCTTGTTCTGATGCTCCTTTATCTACAGTATGGACAGATGAATAAAAAATACGGATAAGAAATAAACAAATAATAGGGGAAACAAAGATTAAAATAAATTGAGTAGATTGAAATACTAGTGGTCAATGAAAGGGAGTTGTAAGAGGTATGACATATAGAGTTTTTTCTTTTTTCTTTCTTTTGCTGGAGAGATGCAAATGTTCAAAAAAATGATAATGGTGATGAATACACAACTATGTGATGATATCGTGAGTCACTGATTGTAACCATGTCAAAAATATATGTCAAGAATGTTTGTTAAAAATATTTTAAAAAGAAAGAAAGAAAGAAAGGCCATGGGTCTGAAATAGCTGTCAGCTGGGTAGTCACGTGGCTGGCATCTGTTGGTCCTTTTCTCCTGCCTCCATTGCTTTCAGCCTCTGTTACTGCGGGGGTTCCTCAGTTTGCTTCTCCAGGGTTGGCTCTCATCTCTTGGCTTCCCTTGGCTCTCTCTAGGTTCTGGCTTGCTTAACATCTCATAGCGCTGTCTGCTGAGCTCCAATCTTCTCCAATATCTGTGTCTCTGTTCTCCAAGCATCTACATCTGCTCCCTCTGCCGGCTCTGAGGCTACTGTCATTTCTGTCTTGGCTCTTCCCAAAATGTTTCGTCTTTTAAAGGATTCTAGTAAATTAATCAAGACCCACCTGGAACAGGCGCACATCTCTGTAGAGATAATCTAATCAAAAATTTTCAAACTAACATACTGAATTAGGATAAACAAAATAGCTGCTCCCACCAGATTGGATTGGGATTAGAACATGGCTTTTCTGGAGTACATAATACTTTCAAACCAGTACAATGTTTTATTCATACAATGAAGTACTATATAGCAATAAAAGAATGAACTCCTGATGCACACAATGTGGGTAAGTCTCAAACGCATTATGTTAAGTGAAAGAACTCAGACACAGAAAACAACATACTGAATAATTCCATCTAGTGTCATAGTAGAAAGGGCAAAACCATAGTTATATAAAGCAGAGTAGTGGTTACCAGGAACCAGGCAGTTGTGAGGCAAAGGAGTGATAGAAATGTTCTATATCGTAATTGTGGTGGTGGTTACATTACTCTATTCATTTGTTAAAGCTCAGCAAATTGTATATTTCAAGTTTGTAAATTTTGAAGTTGTATTTCAATAAAGTCAATTTATAAAAAAAATACTTAGAAAACAAACAAAATACTTAGGAATAAATTGAACAAAAAAATATCCAAGTACATTAAAAACTATAAATCATTGGCTGAGAAAAATGAAATAAAATCTAAATAAGTGGAGAGATACACCATGATCATGGATTGGAGACTCAATATTGTGAAGATGTCAATTCTCCCCAGACTGATCTGTAGATTCAATAAAATCCCAGACATAATCTCACCAGATATTTTTGTAAAAACAGAGATACTGAATCTAAAATACACATGTAAATGAAAGGACTTAGATCATCCAAAGAAATCTTGAAAAGGATAAAGTTGGAGGACTTACAATCCCTGAATTAAATGCTTACAATAAAGCTACACTTTAATTACAGCGTGATATTGGTCTAAGGCTAGACAAATACATCAAAGGAACAGAACAGAGGCCCCAGAAATAACTCCATAAATACAGGGTCAAATGATTTTTTTACAAAGGTGCCAAAGCTGTCCAATAGGTGCTGGGATAACTGGAGAGATGGAAAAATGGAAAAAAATGAATCATGACCCTCGTGCTGGTTTGAATCTGTGGTGGACCCCAGAGAAGCCATGTCCTTTAATCCTCATTCAATATTGCTGGGTGGGAGCATTTTGATTGTTTCCATGGAGATGTGACCCACCCAATCGTGGGTGGTAACTTTTAATCAGATGATTTCCATGGAGGTGTGTCTCTACCCATTGAAGGTGGAGATGCTTACTGGAATCCTTTCAAAGGGGAAATGTTTTAGAGACAGGCCCTTTTGTAGAGCCACGAGAGAGCCAGCAGATGCCACCATGTTCGCCATGTGCCCTTCCAGCTGAAAGAGAAACATTGAACATCACTGGCCTTCTTAACCAAGGTATCTTTCCCTGGATGCCTTAGATTGGACATTTCTATAGATTTGTTTTAATTGGGACATTTTCTCGGCCTTAGAACTGTAAACTAGCAACTTATTGAATTTCCCTTTTTAAAAACCATTCCATTTCTGGTATATTGCATTCCAGCAGCTAGCAAACTAGAACAATCCTACATCATACCACATACATCATCCATTTGAAGATATACCTATTTGTAAGGCACTCTGAGTAAACACAGAAACTAAAACTGTAAATCTTCTAGAATAGGAGAGAATACTGGACTGGGGGCTATACAAAATTTCCTTAGGTAAGACACAGAAAGCAAAAACCACAAAAATTTTGATAAATTAGGTTTCATTGAAACAAAAATCTTCAAAAGACACTGCTAAGAAAATGAATAGGGAAGCCACTGACTAAGAAAAGGTATTCACAAATATGTATCTGAAAAAGGGTTGGCATTAAGTACATTAAAAATCTCCTACAAATCATTAACAAAAGGACAAACACCTCAATTTTTAAAAATAGACAAAAATAAAAAAATACAGGAAGATATGCAAAACAGACTTACATAAACATGTGGGGAATACATCACAAAAATACAGGGAAATATAAATTAGTCAGTCATCAGAAAAATACAAATTAAAACCACAAGATACTACTTGACATCCACCAGAATGGCTAAAATTTAAAAGATTGTTGGCAAGAACATTGGACAAGTGAAATTCTCATACATTATTGGCAGGAATGTAAAATGATGTGACCACCTTGGGGAAAAACTGGTAATTTCTTATAAAATGAAACATACACTTGCCATATTACCCAGTAATTGCACTTCTAGGTTATACCAATTGGGGGCTGATCAGGAGACAAAAACCACACAGTAATTTGAACAGGAAAAATTTAATATCGAGTATTATTTACTAAAACAGTTGATTGGAGTAACAAGGGATTGGCTAGTAAGATGTGAAGAGAATTCTAAAGAATATAGGAATAGCAGACATAAAGAACAGCCACTAGCCCTAGGGCTGAGATGGAGCATCAAGGAAGAGCAGCTAATCACGGCTGAGATCCAGACCTCATAGACAAGGCATAGATGTGGCTCACTGAATGGCAGAGAAGTTGCTATGATGCCACTGCAGTGTAACTTCCTGGAAATCTACTCTAGGATTCTGGGGAAAGCTGCTCACAGGGAGGTATCTCACCAAAGGCAGTTGTGCTGGCCACTGTGCACTGAAGGAGCTGGACAGCGAGCTAGCTGGGAGCTTTGTAAATAAGCACATTAGAACTAGGAAGTAGAATCCTTTCCTCCTGCAATGACTCTTCGGCTCTCTCTATTGGCAAAGTTTCAGTGCCAGATAGCACTGAAGGGAAAAGTATTTGAAGAGTTCAGATTCCATTTTCATTGAGCAAACAAAAAGGATGAATTGGGAGCTGAATCAAGAAATTGATAACTGGCACTTAAATGTTTACCTAAAAAATACGAAAGTAAATACCCACAAAGATACAAACTAGAATTTAACAAAAAGACGCAAAAACAAGCAGCTGCATCCATATTAGCACCAAGGAAACAGAACCAACAGAACATGTAAATATAACGAGATTTATTGTAGGAATTTGCTCACATGATTGTGGGGATGCGCAAGTCCAAATTCTTTAGGACAGGCCACAAACTGGGAACTCTGATAAAAGTTTTCGATGAATTCCTCAGGAGAAGTTGGCTGGCATAATTAGAGATGGAAATTCTTCGTTCTGACTGCTGAAATCATCAGGTCTCCTTTCAAGGCCTTCAAATGATTGGATGAGACATCTCTCATTGTTGAAGCAATTTTCTCAGTTGATTACAATGTAATCAGTCATAGATGCAATCAATCAACTAATGATTTAAATCCACGAAATAGCCTCACAGTAACAATCAGACCAGCTCTTGCTTAATCAAACAACTGGACACCATAACCTAGCCAAGTTGACGTATGAACTTAACCATCACAGCCCCAAACTGGAAAGAGCCCAGATGTCCATTGTGCCAGTTTGAATCTGTTTTGTACCCTCAGAAAAACCAAGTTCTTTATTTCTCATTCGATATTGCTGGATTGGAGTGTTTTTACTGTTTCCATGGAGATGTGGCCTACCCAATTGTGGGTGGTAACTTTTGATTAGTGGTTTCCATAGAGATGTTCGTCTGCACCCATTCAAGGTGGGGTTGCTTACTGGAGCCCTCTGAGAGGGAGCCATTTTGAAAAAAACCTTAAGAGCCACCAGAACCGATAGAGCCAAGAGAACGGACAGAGCTCTCAGGAAGCCACTGGAGGAGCCTGGAGAGAAAAGCTAGGAGATATTGCCATGCGCCTTTACAGTTGAGAAGAAACCCTGAACATCATTGGCCTTCTTGATCCAAGGTATCTTTCCATGGATGCCTTAACTTGGACATTTTCATAGCCTTGCCTTAATGTGGCCATTTTCACATTCTTAGAACTGTTAACTTGTAACTTATTAAATTCCCCTTTTAAAAAATGCCATTCTAGTTCTGGTATATCGCATTCCAGCAGCTAGCAACTAACACATCCATCAACAGGGGAATGGATAAACTGCGGTACATTCATAAAATGGAATATTACTTAGCAGTAAAAAGGAAAAAACTATTGATGTACATTTTGACAATGAAAATCAAAAACATTAAACCGATTGAAAGAAGTCTTAGCCATATGAGTACATACTATTTAATTCCACTTACATAAAGTTCTAGGACAAACCAAAACTAATCTCTGAGGGGATGGAGTAGGAATTTACTTAGAGGGGTCTTGATCTGAGTTGATGGTAATGTTCTGCATCTGATAATTTTCATTATGTATGCATTTGTCAGAACTCATTAAAGATATGTAAATTTTCCTCAATTAAAAAAAGAACCACATAACTTGCCAACCCCCAACCAAAACCATTCCTGCCAATCCTAAAGAACACCTAGGGCATTACATAAAACTCTACAAAGGTTCCAAGCACTAGGGTTACTTTCCAAAACCTGCAACCTCCAGAAGGGTCCCAGGAGCAGGTGAGTCCTGAAATGCAAAGGGGCCAGACTCTCCAAAACATCAGCTAGTTCCATCCCCCTATCCCATATTATTGACAGCCCTTTCCAATATGAAAAAGTTAGAATGGCCATAGCCCAGATACCCCTAGAGAGTGGGAAAAGGATCAAAGGTGATGGTGGAGTTATACAGAGAAGGTCAGGCTCAACAAAGGAATATGACGGCTGAATCATTATACTGATCCAGTATTTTCGAGCAGCCATAAATAAAAACCTAAAATTGTGGAATTGTAACCCATTCCAAACTCTCAAATCTGTTCTACAATTGTTGCAATGTGCCTTGAAATGTATGCCTCTTATGTATATGTTACTTAAAGAGAAGGAGAAATAGGATTTAACAAATGAATATGACGGTTGAATCATTATATTGATATTTCTGTTGGTCTCCAGTGTCTTGGAGCAGCTAGAAGAATAAACAAAAAATTATGGAAATGGAATCCACACCAAACTTTAAAATCTGTTTTACAGCTACTTGTTAAACTGTACCTGGAAATTTATTGCTTTTCTGTATTTATGTCATAATTCACAGTTTAAAAAAAAACATAAATAAACATCGACAACTTCTTAATCATATGCATGCTGAAGTATTTAGGAGTGAATGTACACCTTAATTGCATCATGCCTTCGCAGCTTAAAAATAAAAAGGATTGAAGGGTGGCTAGAAGGATGTATTGATAAATATTTGCTAAAGCAAATTCAGTTAAATGTTAATTTTAGCACAAAACTTGACTCCTACCTCACACCTTACTCAAAATCAACTCCAGGTGGATTGTAACTCTAAATATGAAAGGTAAAATAATAAAGTTGTCAATGAGTTAGCAGACCTGGAATCCAGACTCAGCTCTGCAATAACTTAGCTATGTGATCTCTCTCTCTTCATTTGTCATAACAAGAGATTGGAACTTTCCAGCTCTTAAATGCACATTTCAAAAATCTGTATGCAAAACGTACCTAATTAATGCAAGGGGTTAATAAAAGAGTGGTATATGGGAACTCTGTATTTTATGTGTGATATTTCACCCAACTCCTCTAAAAACAACAACAAAAATTTAATAAAAATAAAGAAAAAATCTGAATGCATTCTTTTCCACACAGTCCAAAAATCCATCCTAAGGGAATAAGAAAAATTTGTAAAAATATATCTTAATCTCAACATTTTGATAATTAGAAACAACTGGCCACATACTAAATGTACACCAGCAGAGAACTGTTAAATAAATGAGGGTACTTCGACACAATGAGGGATTAAATACTGGAAGCTGGCTCTATATTCTGACATGGAAAGGTTTCCAGGATACACTGCTATAACCATGTTAAAGGCAGGTTACAGGTACAAAGAATAAGAACCCATTTACCTAAAACACATGTAATAAATCTTTACTGATCCACCTACCACGTGCAAACAGTCATTGCGCGCTTGGCACTCGGAGAAACAACAGTGAATAAAGCAGGCGGGGCGGGCCACGGCGGCTCAGCAGCCAAGAACGCTTGCCTGCCATGCCAGAGGGCCCGGGTTGGATTCCCGGTGCCTGCCCATGTAAAAATAATAATAAAATAAAGCGGGCAGTTTAGTGGGAAACAGGCGCAGAAACACACAACAAAACACGAACACGTAAGCGTCGCTGCCGTGAGGAACCTGAGAGCGTCCGTGGGTGGCAGCAGGGACCCGGCTTCCGCGCCGGTAGTTGAGGGCTTCTCCGAGGAGGTGGTATCTAGTCAGAAACCCGAATTAAGAGAAAAGGATGGTACTGGGGACTGGGGCGGGTCTTGCAGGCCGACGGAGCAGCGCCGCGGAGCGCTGAGGCCCGGACAGACGAGGCTGCGCCGGAACAACAGCGTGGGAGGCGGCCGGGCTCCCGCTCGGGCGGAGGCCAGAGCAGAGCCTCCAGCGCAGAGGGCGGCGCTGCCCCGGCCCAGGTTTATGTTCACGCGAAGCCCGTCTGGAGGAAAACACGCCCAACTGCTGGGGATAACGGGGGATTCGAACCCGAAGCCGTTCGACCCTTTGCCACGATAACGCGTCCCGGGCCAGTTTGGACAGAGCCCCGGCCCGGGCGTCGGCGCACGTCCCCGCGCCGCAGCGCCCCCGGAACCTTCGCGCCCGCTTCCGCCGCCGCACCGCCCGCCGGAAGTGCTCCTCTGAGCCCGCCGGAAGTGCTCCTCTGACCTGCGCGCCGCGGGAAAATGGCGCACGACGCCGGCGCCATGGAAGATGGGCAGCTCTCTGACTCGGATTCTGACATGATAGTGGCGCCCAGCGACAAGCCGCTGCAGGTGCCGGTGAGTGTGGAGGGCTGGAGGGGGTTCCTGAGCCGGGAGCGCGGGCGGACGCTCCCGCGCGGGCAGCGAGGAACCCCTGCCAGGAAGGGCGGTGCCGGGTGGGGTGGCGGCGCCTGGAGGGTGATGCGAGGCTGTGAGGGTCGCGGCCTTCCTCGGCCCGGGGCGCGGAGGCTGGTTGCGGAAGGCGGTGCTGGGCTGCAGCTTCGAGAGTGAGGGACAGGCTGAGGCGTGGGGTGGCGGCGGGGCCCGGGGGCCGTGCGTGGAGTCTGCTGCGAGGGGCGGCGGCCGCGGAGCTCGCGGCCTCCTGGAGGCGGGGTCACCGCTAGCTCCGTCCTCCCCGCGCCTTTCTTCGTTCCCTAAACGTAAAGGCTTCCCCAACCAGAGCCGCTAGGTCGTCTCGGAAGGGCAGATTCGGCCGAAAATGTTGGACCTGGGCACATCGGCGCAAACAGCTCAAGGCGCTCTTTTCGCCCAGAGTCTGCCCTGAACTGCTGGAGAGTCTGCGGCCTGAGAATGAAGTTCGTCACTCGCTCAGAGCCTGGTTTTCCATCTCTCCAGCGGACGTAGCCTCGCCACGCGGCTCCGGGGCACCAGCCTCCCGGTTTTCTAGGTGGCTGTTTGTCTGGGCTGCCGTACTGGGTAGTACGCTGTTTGAGAGCCGTGTGGTGCCAGAATGCCGGCATTCAAAGCGTGGTGCCGCCGCTGTGTGATCTGGGGCAAGGCGTTGCGCTTCGAGGCCTCGGCATCCTCATCTGTAGAATGGGGATGGTAATAGTTATGTTGCTGTTAGGGTGGTTGCGAGGATCCAGCGGCGCATGGAGCACGCAGTGATCCTGATAATATTATTGATTTGTATCCCCCTCCATTTGTAGCGCGTAATGGAAGCTCAACAAATATTTGGTTTGGTGTATAGTACAAAAAGCAAAGATGACTCCGTTTGGATATAAAATGTTTTAGGGGGCTGGCCACGGTGGCTCAGCAGGCAAGAATGCTCGCCGGCCATGCCGGAGGACCCGGGTTCGATTCCTACCCATGTAAAAAAAAAATTAAAAATTAAAAAAAAAAAAAGTTTTAGGAAACTGATACCAAAATATTTTGCTTTTCAATCTCTTTCAAGTTATTTTACATAGATTTACTTGGTAGATTGCAAGACATGGACTCTTAAGTTGTTGTTTTTTATTGAACTTTAATTCTTGTTGTGGTAACATATACAACATAAAATTTCCCATTTGACTTCTTTCGTGCGTACAATTCAGTGATGTTAATTACGTTCAGGATGTTGTGCTACCAGCACCGTTCTCCATTACCATAACTTTTTTAAAGCAATTTTATTGAGATATATTCACACACTATATAAACCATCTGAAATATACAATCACTGGCTCACAACATCATCATATAGTTATGCATTCAACACCACAATAAGTTTTAGAACATTTTTATTACTCTAGATAAGGAAATTTAAAAAAAGAATTCCCAACATCTCCTACCCCTTGTTTTAGTTTATTAATGTTGCCAAAAATGCAGTATACCAAAAATGGGTTGGCTTGTATAAAGGGAATTTATTAAGTCACAGATTTACAATTCTAAACCCTAAAATTGTCAAAATTAAAGCATCCAGTGCATCAAGATTACCTTGACTTAACAACGTCCAATCTGAGAAGCAGTGGCTGGTGTTTGCTGGTCCTTTGACTTCTGGTTTCAAATGGCTTCCCCCGGGGTGTTTTCTTTCTGCATCTCTATATGTCTCTGCTGTGTTGGCCTTTAAAGCTTTTTCCAAAATGGTTCCCTCTTAAAAGATTCATTAAGTGATTTAAGACCCACCTTGAATGTGGGAGACATGTCTCCATGGAAACCACTTAATCAGAAGGTCGCACCCCCAATTGGGGTCAAATCCCGATGGAAACAACTTAATCAAAAAGATCCAGTCACTATTGGGGTGGGTTGCATTCCATGGAAACAACCTAAACCGAAGGTGTAAGTCTAAACAATACTGAATCAAGATTAAAGAACATGGCTTTTCTGGGGTATACAGTTTCAAACTGGCACACCCCGTGTCCCCTATATACATATACATATACATATATGTATATAAATACTCAGGTATCCATACCCCAGGCAAAGGGAGTGTCAGTCACAAGGCCTTTATAGTCTCATGACAAAAGTTATATAGTCCTTATCAAAGATCAAGAATTGGGTTATTTTACATAGATTTACTTGGTAGATTGAAAGACATGGACTCTTAAGTTGTTGTCTTAACAATTCAATTTTAAGTGTTTCCACAACTCAACAATTTCAGGTGTTTCCCTCTAGCTATTACAATATACCAGAAACTAAATAGAAATATCTAAGTATTGCATCAGTAGTCATAATCATTTGCCAAATCCTATTTTCAGTTATACCTCCTCCCTTTCACCCTGTCACTCAGTCCTCAGGGATATCTGAGTAATGACCATTTTAACTTTACGCTGGGAAAGGGTGTTGATCTTATGGGGTAGGGTAATGACACTGGTTGATACTCTTGTAGAGATTGGTACCTCTGAGTTTCAGACCTTATTTGGCAGAGAAATGATCTGGATGCCTTAAGTTTCTGAGCAAATAAACTTACTAAGAGACTTTTATAGAGTTTTAGAACCCAGGGGATTGTTTATGGTTTTCAGGACTATTATTGGTTGATGCTTGGCGTACTGTGGCATTTTGCAGTATCTGACTGAAATTTGCGTAAGAGTAACCTCCAAAATGACCTCTCGTCTCCATTTGAAATCTCCTTTTGGTCAAGAAGGCATCCTCAATCCCACAATGACATGGCCAGGCTCATCCCTGGGAGTCATGTCCCACGTTGCCAGGGAGTCTTACACCCCTGGCAGTCATGTCTCAAATAGGGAGGAGGGTAGTGAGTTTATTGGCAGAATTGGCTTAGAGAAAGAAAGGCCGAATTTGAGCAACAAGAGAGGTTCTCTGAGAATGACTCTTAGGCATAATTATAAATAGGCTTAGCTTTGACATTACCGAAATGTTTCATAAGGGCAAGCCTCAAGTTCAAGACTTAAATTGATTATTAAATTGGGAGTCACTAATGCTTGAGAGGACATTAGAAATTCCCCAGATGATAAAGTTTAATGGTTCCACATTTTTTCCCCAGGCCCTCAAGGAGACTTTTTATTTTCTACCCAAAACACTCTGGAATGTGTCGAGGTATCATGGGCTCTTAAGATTTAAAAAAAATATGTCAGGGGTTCCTAGTTCTAGGAATTTACCATTTAATCTAAAAGGAGTATAGTCACAAAATCATTTAAAGGAAATTGATGTATTTAAATGCAAGACAGTCATCTTTGGAAAAAAGGAAAAATTCCCTTTTAACTGCCAGTAACAATTATTGTACCTGTCTTTTCAAGCATTCTGACAGTAACCGAAGAGATTGAAAATCTTCTAAAAATGATCAGTCTAGGTGAGAATTAGAGCTTTCGGAAATAAGTGCTGTATTTGCTGTAGAAATAGGAATTTGTTTGTTTACAGTTGGCAAATATGTGGAACTTTAAAAAAGTTCGTACTTAATTTCAGAATGTTTTTGAAGATCAGTTCTTCAAAACAGCTGCAAACTTCCCCCCCTTTTTTTTTCCAATAGTGCATGATGGGTAGGGTTAATGTGTTTTGTAGAATTGATTGTACTCTTTCACTTGCAGAAAATATTAGGTGGGGATGACGTAGCAGTGAGGCCCTTCCAGGGTACTGAAGCAGCAGCCTGTGTGCCAGTATCACATTATCGGACTGTTCAAAGTGTGGATTCAAGTGAAGAGAGTTTTTCTGATTCAGATGATGATAGCTCTCTTTGGAAACGCAAGCGGCAGAAGTGTTTTAACCCTCCTCCCAAATCAGAACCTTCTCAGTTTGGCCAGAGCAGCCAGAAACCACTTGTTGCTGGAGGAAAGAAGATTAACAACATATGGGGTGCTGTGCTGCAGGAACAGAATCAAGATGCGGTGGCCACTGAACTGGGAATTTTGGGAATGGATGGCACTATTGACAAAAGCAGGCAATCTGAGACCTACAATTATTTGCTTGCTAAGAAACTTAAGAAGGAATCTCAAGAGCTTTCAAAAGAATTAGACAAAGAACTAGATGACTATATGCATGGTGGTAAAAAAATGGGATCAAAGGAAGAGGAAAATGGGCAGGGTCATCTCAAACGGAAACGACCTGTCAAAGAGAGACTAGGGGACAGAGTGGAAATGAACTATAAAGGCCGATATAAGATCACAGAAGAAGATCCTCAAGAAAAAGTAGCTGATGAAATTTCTTTCAGGTGAGCATTTAAATTTGTCCTCCATTTGAGCACTTTACCAAATGTCCTCCATTTGTAGGCTATAAAATAGATTACAGGTCCTTTAATGATGATGTTCCTTTTTGAAACTTTTTATTTAAAGAACAAAGCCTGGGCTTAGTTGATTATATGAATACATTTGTGTTTTCTTAAATGTGAACAGGCTTAATAGAATGTTTTGCATACTGTTATCAAGTTTAAGCCGCTCTTTTCATTTAATACCAGATAGCTCATTAAATAAAACATCTTTTAAATTCATTGTTTTTTGCAGTGTTTTCAAGTATTTATGACTTTTTTACAACTTTACTGATATATTTTACATACAAATGAATACATTTTATTCATTTCAAATCTGTGATACAGTGATTTTTAGTGAATTTGCCCAGTTTTAGAACGTTTCCACCACCCCAGTAAGGTCCTTCATTATCTACATTTAATTCCCGTTCCCATTCCCTAGGCAGCCACTAATCTACTTTCTGTCTCTAATTTTTCTTTTCTGGACATTTCATTAAAACCGAATCATTCAATATGTGGTTGCATGTCTGGCTTCTGTCACTTAGCATGTTTTTGAGATTCGTCCATGTAGTAGCACGAGTCAGTAGCTCGTTCTTTTTTATTTAAACTTTTATATTGTTTGACTATACCATGTTTTGTTTATCCATTCACCAATTGGTGGACATTGAGGTGATATCCACTTTTTGGCTATTATGAGTAATTAGATTTTTGGACATGTATTTTTACTTCTCTTGGGTAAAAATCAAATAGTAGAATTGCTTGGTGTTCTAGTTTACTAGCTGCCAGAATGCAGCTAGTAAACTAGATATATATGCAGAATGCAATATACCAGAAACAGAATGGCTTTTAAAAAGGGGAATTTAATCAGTTGCTAGTTTACAGTTCCAAGGCTGAGAAAATGTCCCATTTAAAACAAATCTATAGAAATGTCCAATCTAAGGCATCCAGGGAAAGATACCTTGGTTCAAGAAGGCCGAATCCCATCTCCAGGGAGATGACCTAATTACTGTTTCAAGAATACAGTGCTGAATAGGGATTAAACAGCTGCCTTTACGAAGTGGGATTAGGATTAAAACATGGCTTTTCTAGGGTACATACAGCATTTCAAACCAGCATACTTGGTATATGGTAAATTTACAAATCATGCATTTTAGCAAGTTCAAATTTTTATTAATTAGCTTTAAATCGCAGTTTTGCATATTTGAAAGCTATGGTTCAAGATGCTATGCCTGGTGGGAAAATGAGACAGGCAAACTTTTTTTTCCCCTTGTTTTATATATTCACATACTATGTTATCATCCAAAGTGTACAATCAGTGATTCATAGTATCATCGTATAGGTGTGCGTTTATCATCGATCTACTTTTTTCTTTTTGTTAAAAATAACATATACAAAACAGTACATTTCAAAGCACATTGTAGCAATTAGTTATACAACAGATTTCAGAGTTTGATATGGGTTACAGTTCCACATTTTTAGGCTTTTACTACTAGCTGCTCCAAGACACTGGAGACTAAAAGAAAAATCAATATTATGATTCAGCAATCATACTCATTTGTTAAACCCTACCTTCTCTGTATAACTCCACTATCACGTTTAATCTTTCTCCCATTCTGTAGGGGTATTAGGCTTTGCCCATTCTAACTTTTTCATGTTGGAAGGGGCTGTCAATAATATGGATAGGGAGATGGAACTAATTGATGTTCTGAGAGGCTAGCCCCTCTGCACTTAAGAACTTAACTGGTCTAGGGACCCATCTGGAGGTTGTAAGTTTCTGGAAAGTAACCCTAATGCATGAAACCTTTGTAGACTCTTATGTAACACCCTAGGTGTTCTTTAGTATTGGCAGGAACGGTTTTGGTTGGGGTTTGGCAAACTATGATAGCATTGTCTAACTCCAGAGTAGCCTCTCAACTCTGAACTTTCTCAGTCACTGATACCTTATTTGTTACGCTTCTTTTCCCCTTAGGCAAACATATCTTGATCAGTGTTAGATTTTTTTTTCATTTTTTTATTACTATTAATTCAAGGAAAATAGGTTGCATAAAATCCAATCTGTTCTAGAAATATAAGTGGCCTTTCCAGTACATAACATTTCAAATATCAAAGTATATGGTAAAGATACAGATAAGGAGAAGGTAACATACCTCCTATGTACAGTACAGTATTTTAAATCATAAAATAAGCTCCATAAAGTACAACTGGCAAGTGATTCACAATGCATCCATATATGGCTTATCAAAACTCTCACTTGAACAACTCAACTGTTGTTAATTTAATAATATGGTCCAAAAATACCCAGATCAAATAAAATATATTTCATCAAAATAATTTCCTTTACCCAAGCTTTTTTTTTTTTAAATTACAGCTTTCATCTACCCCTTCACACTCACCCCTCTTTTCCCTTCCCCATACTTCCCATCTCTAAAAGAAAGTTTCAAAATGTACATTGGTGCTATAAATATGAATGCTACCATGAATTTTAAATTAAACTTTTTTCCTCAAGTTTTTCTCCTTTTGTCTAGCAATCTGTCTAGCTTCTGACCCAAGACCAAATAGTTAAGTTCCTCTGCTGCATACCAGCACTCCAATGGTAGATTTTTAAAATATGGGGAAATTTAGAATTTGAATGCTGGAAGGAAATAAAAGCATTCACTTTATAAACAAAGGAACCAAGGCCCACTGGTTAATGTGTCTTGTCCAAGGTCACAGATTTAATTTGTCAGACCTGGGTCTACCATGGTCCCAATAATGAATTGCCTCCTGTTGAGAAGAAACAGGATAACAGGTCTGATTAGGGAACCAGTAAGACTTCTCCACTGTTTATTATTCTTTATCGCTACAGAGTGTGGATGCTCAAATTAGAAGAGTTAATTAAACTAGCCCTGTGTTTTTAATCTACCAATGGTAAAATGAAAATTACTTACCTCTTATGGTTGTTGAGAGAATTAACTGAGATAATGTACTGAAAATGAGGTTCTTAGAATTGTACTTACGCCCCATAGTAAGGCATCAGTAAATATTGACTGTTTCTATCCTTTATTTTGAAGCAAAAGTGTGTAAGGGAAAGGTGCTGTCCATTTTAAAGCTCCCAGAAGCCTCTGGATTTAGGAGAGCTATTTTTAGGTATAATAATTGAAAGCATGGCATATGTCTGTAAATTGTTTTTACAAAAGTAGACTAGTTTTATCTTCTTTGTCACTTAGGCTTGCATTTACTTTGCTGTATATGTACATGTATTTCAACATCCGCCATAATCCATTAAGGCACATGAGCACGCCAGGTATACGACTTGAGATGGAACCTTCAGGTCACTCTCCTTGAATGTGAAATGTTTCCATGTCAGTGATTCTAAGGTTACATATTAAAGATTTAGAAAGCCATACATTCCTGGAATGGGATTTTGATTCCTGTTGGGGATTAAATTGGAGGTGAAAGTAGATTTCGTCAACTTTATATAACAAAGATGTTAATAGTACTTTATTTGTTCCTTACCAGGTTACAGGAACCAAAGAAAGATCTGATAGCCCGAGTAGTAAGGATAATTGGGAACAAAAAGGCAATTGAGCTTCTGATGGAAACTGCTGAAGTTGAACAAAATGGTGGCCTTTTTATTATGGTAAGACTAACTGCATTTTATTGTTCTCTTATATAATTTTTTTTATATTAACAAAATAAACTTGCCTCTGATTGTTGGGTCTTATTTATCATAAATTATTGCAGCATGTTTCAGAGTTAAAAAAAAAAAGAAAACTTCAACAGTGAAGACTGAATTTTAGAAATTTGGTATATTCTGTCTTGCAGTGAATACTTTACTTACAAAAAAAAGAAGATAAGTTATAGCCTGTTAGTAGGCAACAGCACCTGTGTTATATGATTCATCCATGATAGGGGCTGAAATTTTAAGGCAGAGTGTCTGGAAAGGAGCCTGGGAGTTCAGATTTTGAGAATACGGGCTTTGGCATTTGGATACCTTGAATTCTGGATCCACTACTTATTAGCTGTGAGATTTGGCTAAATTATTTGACTTCTCTTAGATTCAGTCTCCTCAGCCATAAAATGGGAATTAATCCTATGTTGTTAAGGATTAGATGAGATAATGCATATGGAAGAAGTACTCATCACAGTGCAGAGCAGTGGTGAACTGAACATGTTACTTGTGGTTCATTTAATTATATGTTAAGACAGATTAGTTCTTGAGGGGTAAACAATATTACTTTTATTATATATAAAGCACAGATAGAAATGCAGTTTATCTATTAATTTTATGGGTGATGGGAATGAATAGGAAAAAATGTCTTAAAAGGCTCCTTGGAGTGGAGGAACAAGAATGAAAAAAAAAAGGTTGAGAAACACTGTTTATTGGTTCAGAATGGCAAGAGTGATCCCCTGGCTAAGGCTACTCCACTGGTAGTGATAGTTTATCCCTTGGAATGGTTTTGTAGAGCTCATCTAATTCAGCTTTCAGCACAGGGTGAGGATGAAATTTGAATGGCTCTCTCCTTACTACTCATGGATCTGAACAGTGACTTCATGGAGGGTAGATCAGTATTATGCTGTGGAAATGAAGAGAAAAGAAACCAGAGTTGATATCGTTGGCCAAGGAAGCAACCTGTGGACATACAAGTTACAAAAGTCAAAGCAGAAGTTAGCAACCACACAAATTAAAATCACAAATACACTGGCTTTCCTATTTGTGTCATTCTAATGTACTTGGATTTTCATATAGTTAAGCACAAAGTTGTAGATTCATCAATTTTTTAATACTATAGTAATAAAACTTTATATTCTAGTATGCTAATGCAAATCTGCTTATTAGGAAGATGGAAGTTCAAATTCACTTCTTTTTAATATGTTCTTTCTTTAAATGATTATTGAGTGCCTACTAGGGGTCAAGCACTGTTCTAGACACAAGGGAGCTTATGTTGTAATTAGGGGTGGGAGGGAAATAGTCTGTAAGCATTAAGTATAATAACTTAATATGTTAGAAAGTGATAAGTGCTATAGGAAAAGAAACTGGTCAAATGGATATACACAGAAGAGGAGATATCGCAAATTAAATTAGAGTCAGGGTAGACCTTATAGAGAGGGTGCCATCTGAGTGGGGACATGAAGAAGGTGAAAGAGCAGACCAGGCAAAAGTAATAGCCATTGTTGGGCAGGCCACGGTGGCTCAGCAGGCAAGAATGCTTGCCTGCCATGCCAGAGGACCCGGGTTTGATTCCCGGTGCCTGCCCATGTAAAAATAAAAGAGAAGTTTAAAAAAAAAAAAGTAATAACCATTGTAGAAGAGAAGTGTGCCTGGCAGGACCGGGTCTGTGCTGAAGTTAGTGAGATATTTAGAACCTTGAGCTCAGAATTTGAGAGAGTGCCAAAAAAGGGGAAAAAACAACTTAATATTCAAGATAAATATTTTTTTCTTTTTAGATATCTTTTTTTTATTATTATTTTTATTAATAAAACCAAACAACATACAAACACAAACATTACCCCAAGGGGACTTTGCAAATACTTTTTATTCACTGTTCAAATGGTGCTGGGATTTAAGATAAATATTTTAATTGCACATTTTCAAAAAGCAAAACCAAAAAATC
The DNA here is from genome assembly GCF_023851605.1 of Tamandua tetradactyla. NCBI lineage: Eukaryota > Metazoa > Chordata > Mammalia > Pilosa > Myrmecophagidae > Tamandua > Tamandua tetradactyla. The sequence continues at coordinate 963,885 of NC_135347.1, read as the reverse complement.
CATGATGAATGAAATTTTAAATAAAGATAGGCTTCAGTCTTGGACTTCCATGATGTAGCTCACTCCATTCTGCCTGGCCTTGGTGCTTCTTATGAACAAGGCACCATTGTGGCAGGAGCAGAGTGCTTGAGGAAGGGAGTAAGATACGAGGTCAGAGAGAAATGTGGGGCAAGATCTAGTGGAGACGTATTTGCCATTTAAGAAATTGAGCTTTTACTTTGAATGAAATAGCCCTTGAAGGGTTTTGAACAGATAAGCCATATATTTCATTTTTACTGCTTTGTTGAGAATAGCCTTGACCCCACATTCAATGTTGACCCTTGAATATGGGGTCAAGGGTAGAAGCAAGAAAACTGTTTTAGGAGGCTAATCCAGTAATCCAGGTGAGAGATTGATGGTGGCTCTGACTGGAGTGGTAGCACTGGGGTGATGAAAATTTGTCAGTTTCTGCATGTATGTGAGAGGTAGAGCCAAGAGAATTTCCTTAGATGTAAGATGTAAGAAAAGGAAAACTCAAGGATGACTACAAAATTTTGGCCAGTCTAAAGAGAAAAATCCAAAAATAACCATTAGCTTGCCAAGTCTCAGCAATCTCTTTGAAATGGAAGATTGTGTGAGTGAACTATTTATTGAAAAGAACATGGATTATAAATCTGTTTGTACCCATTTTGGGAAGTGGGGTTCAAAAATACATGTGGCACATAATAAAGTGAAAGATTGTATGTGCCAAAATGTTACAGTGGTTTCCTATGGGTAGTGGGATTATGGGTGATGTTTTCTTTTTACCCATCCTTTTTTTTTTTCAAGTATTTTTATTGATAAATCTTAACATATAAACATTCTGTACATGATGTACAATTATTGGCTCACAATGTCATCACGTAGTTGTGTATTCATCACCATGATCATTTTTCAGAACATTTGCATCACTCCAGAAAAAGAAATAAAAAAGAAAAACTCATTACTTATAATACTGCTTACCTCTCCCTCTCATTGGCCACTAATATTTCCATCTACCCAATTTATTTTAAACTTTGTCCCTCCATTATTTATTTTTTATCCATATTTTTTACTCATCTGTCCAAAACCTAGATAAAAGGAGCATCAGACACAAGGTTTTCACAATCACGTAGTCACACTGTAAAAGCTGTATCATTATGCAGTCATCTTCAAGAAACATGGCTGCTGGAAACCAGCTCAACAGTTTCAGGTATTTCCCTCTCGCGACTCCATTACACCATAAACTAAAAAGGGATGTTTGTATAATGCGTAAGAATAACCTCCAGGATAACCTCTTGACTTTGAAGTCTCTCAGCCACTGAAACTTTATTTTCCTCATTTCTCTCTTACCCCTTTTTTTTTGAGAAGCTTTTCTCAGTGCCTTGATGCTGGGTCTCAGCTCATCCCAGGATTTCTGTCCCACATTGCCAGGGAGATTTATTCCCCTGGGAGGTATGTCCCACATAGTGGGGGGGGTGGGGGGCAATGAGTTCACTTGCCGTACCAGCTTAGAGAGGCCACATCTAAGCAACTAAAGAGGGTCTCTGGGGGTGACTCTTAGGCCTAATTTTAAGTAGGCTAGCCTGTCCTCTGCAGAAATACCTTTCATAGGGGCAAACCCCAAGATTGAGGGCTTGGCCTATTGATTTGGTTGTCTCCATTGCTTGCGATAATATCAGAAATTCTCCAAATGGGGAAGTTGAATATTTTCCCCCTTTCTCCCCAGTGCCCCAGTGGGACCTTGCAGATAAATTCACTGCCCAGGTTACTCTAGGATGTATCAGGGAATCATACCAACCTTTATAAACCAACAAAGTCTCACACCCTATTCAAGATTCCATGTACTTATGGTGTTCAGCAGAACTGACCATACAAATTAAATTAGGAAATGCATTACTCAAAGTATAAATTTTGCACCAAATAAATCTCTCTCCCTTTGGTCTAAGACAGAAGTTGAAGTTTTAAAATATAACCAATCTTTTTTACTACTTTTCTGCAGTGAGCATGTATTTATATATGTTTTTAAAAAAGTGATCTCAAGGGTGGTACGACAGTGGTTCAGTGACAGAATTCTTGCCTGCCATTCCATAGACCCAGGGTCGATTCCCAGTGTCTGCCTGTGCAAAAAGAAAAAACAGTGATCACAAAGTTGTCTTGTAAAATGTATATGTTCATTGATTTAATTTTTTTTTTAATTCGGTTTGAACAGTTAGTGCATTCACATAGTTCAAAAATCAGAATAAAAGTATACAGTGAAAGGTTAGGCTCCTAACTCCTATCTTCTAGCCACCCAGTTCACTCCCCCCCCCTTTTTTTTTTTTTACCCAAATGGTAATATATTATACGCAGTGTTCTGTACTTTGCTTTTTTTTCTTACTCAATGTATCTTGCCAATCTTCTCTTATCAGTTAAGAAAGAGAACCTCCTCATTCTTTTTATAGTTGCCAGTATTCCAGTGAATGGTTGTATCATTGATTTATTTTATATGTATGTGTGTGTATGTATGCATATATATTCTATGACTTATTTTATACATGAGTATCTTTTTTAATATTTGATCCTTTTATAATATATTATGGTACAAGGAAAGACATATGAGTCCAAATTACTCTTTCTCTAGATAGGCTATCCAGTTGCTTCAAATACCTGTTATTGAATATAGTCCATTTCACTCCTATAGTTTGAATACTGTTTTTATCATAGACTAAATTCCCATGTACATTTGATTTTATTTCTGAATTTTCTATTCTGCGTCATTGCTCATTGTATTTGTATGTTAGTACCACACTGTTTTAATTATCAAGGGCTTATGATATATTTTAATACCTAGTAGAATATTCAGTGATTCGACCAGAAGGCAGATAAAGGAGAAAATTGGGTCATTTTTTTTTTTAGCTCATTTGAACTGATAGCCTAGTACAGTGAGGTTTTTTTTTTTTGCATGGGCAGGCACTGGGAATCCAACCCGGGTCTCCAGCATGGCAGGCGAGAACTCTGCCTGCTGAGCCACCATTGCACTGCCCAACTGTGAGAGTTTATAAATTACAGAATTTGGGAATTGGAAAAGGATGAAAGATCAGTTTCTTTTGGCCTTCATTTTGTAGATGAAGTTTTGAATCTTAGTGGATTCACAAGGGTCAGAATCAGGACTGGACTTCAAATCTTGTTTTCTTTTTACCTTCTTAGGCCTCTTCTAATGCCTCGGCCGTTCAAGGAAGGAGTCTATACAGTATAATTTTTCTGTTCATTTTTGTAGAACGGTAGTCGAAGAAGAACACCAGGTGGCGTTTTTCTGAATCTCCTGAAAAACACTCCCAGTATCAGTGAGGAACAAATTAAGGTAATAATGACAATGTTCTTGTCTTTTAAGATACCCATCATGATTTGACTTCTGTCCTGCCTCTAGCTTCATTTTCTTTTTCTTTCTTTTCTGTCTTTCTGTCTTGCCATTTTCTTGAGCTGATGTTCCATTTTAACATATGTTGTGTTTTTTCCAGTTTTGTTTCTTTTTCCTAAAGTTTTCTGGCTAACCATTTCCAATCATTTTTTTTTCTATCTTATCTTGTAGGAAATGTTACTGTTATTGTACATCTGAAACTAGTCCTTGGCTGCTTTTTTTCCCTCAGCAAAACAATTATTTCGATCATTTTTCTTGGTGTTTGTTTAATAGCAAGATGTTGCTCTTTTCAGAGAAATAGCATAGTGTGATAAAAGTAATTCTCTAGGTTTCAGAGCCTGTATTTTAATCTTACTTTTACCATTTAATTGTTATATAACCATGAATGGATCATTTAATCTCCTTCAGCCTCAGTTTTCTCATTCATGAAGTGGGGACTTTTAATATGTGCCTTGCCTATTTAATAGAGCTATAAAAGAATACATAGAAAAGTTTTTTGTAAGTAAGTAAATGTTGGGCAATTTCCAAGGGCAGGAGATAGGAAATGAATATTTATTAACCATATACCTGGCACTTTATATGACTTGATCTTTACCACAGTCAGTCAAAGTGGATGCTATCCTGTTTTACAAATGAAAAGTAATAAAAATGATATGCCTGGGATCATACAGACTACTAATTTCAAATTTTCACTGTATCACTTCTTTCCTTTTTATGCAATTTCTTTTTCATTCTTTTTTTTTTTTTTTTAACATGGCAGACACCAGGAATCGAACCCGGGTCTCTGGCCACTGCGCCACCATTGCCTGCCATGCATCACACCTTTGAAATTCAGTTTAACCAAGTCATTGTTTGGAGAGGGGGATTTGTCTTAGTTCCCAGCTACTGTTACAAACACAACACGATGGGTTGGCTTAAACGATGGGAATTTGTTGTCTCATGGTTTCAGACCCCAGACGGCTGGCTTTCTCTAGGACCTGTGGTATCATGACTAGCTGGCAGTCTTTGGGTTCCCGGGCTCTCCTGTGACAAGACAGTGCCTCCCCTCGCTCTCCTGGACCCCCTTGACTTCTGACTTCCCATCTCGTCCTCCCTGTGACTTTTGCGATTTCTCAGTTTCTGCTAATAAAGGACTCCAGTAATCTAGATTTAACGCCCTACTTCATTCATTTGGGCCACATCTTAGGGAAAAATAGCATCCTCAAGAGATCCTGTTTACAGTGGGTCTCATAGAAACTCAGATTAAGACCAAGAGCATGTCTGACAAGTACCACAAGATTTTAATGTTGTTATGTTATATGTTAAACTACCAGGACATTACATTATAAAAAATTATGCATGGAAACACTTGGAACATCTAATAATAGGAAAATGTTGACTTGTGGGAACATTCTTTTAGTATCTGTTTTTGAGAAGGAATTTTAAGAAAATACAATCATTCTGAATTTTAAAATACAGCATTTAAAAAGAGACTGAAAAAATAGATGAAAAAGTAAAAAATATTACTAGTGATTTGGTTTGTTTTGCGGTATTATAGATGTTTTGGTTTTTAAAGATTTTTCTGTTTTCTACATTTGCTGCATGGGCATAGATTATGTTTGTTATTAGAGAAAAAGATATCAAGGCAAGTAGAATTTTATTGAAGCTAATTTCATAGGCCATCCAAGTGATGTTGTTATAGTTGTTCTTTTAATTAGATTGCTAACAATTACAGTCGGTAGAATTGGGAAGCCAGAACTGGACTGATGGGGGTTTTCCTTTTTTTTTTTTTATGCATTTATTTTAGTATATGACCTCTAATTACTTAAGCTTAGTTTTAGGAAATATGAAGTTTTGAAGAATAAAAGAGTAGGAAAAGTTCAAAGTTAATTCACCATATTAAAAAACCTCAGCTATAGTTATCTCCCTCTGCAAACTATACAATCAGGTTCTTAACTTGTAGAATTATTTATATGTAGATATAGATAGAAAAAACCTGCTCTCAGATTATCTGTTGCCTGCATTTCTTACATTATAACAGATGTTGCAACATTTCTTTGGGCTATTCCCCACGTTATTCTATGAAGTTCCTTACTTAGATAATAATTAAACTTCAACCCATGAGAATGAAGTTCCTTTTTAATAAGGCTGACCATATTTGGGGATAAGGGTGAGGGGAACTTTACACAGTGTTGCCAGGCGATGTGCCACTTGAGATTTGTTTTTATTGTGATGTTTGAAGGTAAGTAAACTCTTTGCAGAATTGTGAATTAACACACTTTTTTTAAAGGCAGTCTAATAGGGTTTAAGAATATGAATTTGGAGAAATCAGATGTAAGTTTAGACTTCACATACTATTTATTTCTTTAATCTTTTGCCTAAACTTGCTCATTTGAAAAGAAGAATAATTTGCCTACCCCCAGAAGGTTTTGGTGAGGATAAAATGAAGCTATATTCATTATAATATACATGTGAATTTCTTATAATGCCTGGCACATAAAAATGCTCATTCATTAAATGGTAGCTAGCTTCATTTTATTCTGAACTCACCTTATTGCCCTTTCTGCACTTCTTTCTCACATATATATGTACTCCTCATCCTTCACTTCCAATCCTTCATTTCTTTAGCAAATACTTTTATTCCTCCTTTTCATCATAACACTCGTGTTCTGAAGCTTTCCCCTACCCCCTTTACTTCAGAGTTCTTTATTCTTGCTGATTCTGTATGCTGCTTATAATGCACATGTTAATGCTAATATATAATGCTGACTTGTTTTTGACAAATCAAGCCAAGTTTTCGATGGAGGTTTACATTCTCATATGTTAATTGCAGTAATTTTTTTAAGGGATGCAATTTTTCTTGCATTGTGTAGGTGACACGATCATTTTTCACACAGTTCAGGCCTGACTCAGTTTCTTATCATGGGCAATGACATATGGTGATGATGACATTTCAAAGTTAGTAAGTCTTTATTTCTAACAACTTCTGTTTTGTTGTGTGATAAATTATATTTAAGCCCTAAGCACGTGATTTTCCTGTTGTATCTTTCCATTTAGAAAACTATTGGACATGATGTGTTACAGTGTAACAAGCTTGGGCCCTATAGCTAACATTAGGTTGGGTTTCAATCATATCTTCATTCTTTATTTATTGGGCACCTAATCTCTCAGACTCTGCATCATCATTTATAAAATGAGACTAATATTTGATTGTTTTTTGTGAGAAATGAAGATAGTGAGTGTAAAGGGCCTGCCTTATACAAACTTAGTAAATATTAATTCTTAATATATTTAAAACTTACTGAAGTTGTTCATTATAGGACATTTTCTACATTGAAAATCAGAAGGAATATGAAAATAAAAAAGCTGCTAGGAAGAGGAGAACACAAGTGTTGGGGAAAAAAATGAAACAAGCTATTAAAAGCTTAAATTTTCAAGAAGATGATGATACATCACGAGAAACTTTTGCAAGTGACACAAATGAGGCCCTGGCTTCTCTTGATGAATCACAGGAAGGACATGGAGAAGCAAAATTGGATACAGAGGAAGCCATTGAGGTTGATCATTCTCACGATTTGGACATCTTTTAATACATTTTGGACAATTTGAGGAAGAAGGCTTTCTAAAATAATACCGTAAGAAATCATTTCTACTGAGATTTGTTTTACTTTGCACTGATAAACATGAAAATCTGGAGAAAAGAGAACTGTATTTTAACTAAAAATGAATATATGTGAGATGATTGTGATTAATAGAAACATTTAAAAATTTCTTATGTATAACAAAATACTTCAATGTATATAGCAGAGAATTTAATTTCTCAATCTGTTGCATGTGCTAATTATTGTGACTATTACTAGGTGATAATCAGTTTTGTTCAAGTCATAATATGCCATTCAAAGGTTTATGGTCTTTTTCTGACTTATGTTTGCCATAAATTATGTTTTGGTTTCAAGACATTCCATTAAAATAACCTCATGGAACATGTAAATTGTTCAGCTATTGCAGATGCATTCAAATTTGGTTTTTCTGTGTTCTAGGTACTCAGGCAATTTTAAGGATAAGACACTAAAAAAAATAGGTTTATAATGGTGGCTTTTTCCACTTATTTGTTTGGCCGGGAGTAAATAAAGATGTTTTTCAAAGAATATTGGTTCTTAACTCTAACTTTTTGAATTTTTATTAATTAACATGTTCATATACTAAAAACTGACATACCTGTATATTACTGTGGACATTAAAAATTTCTCAGTGGCAGCTTGCCTAAGACTGTTTACCTTATGTTAAGGAGTTAGATATTACAAATGTCACATCTGCATGAAGTTTCAAGTTACTAATTTTTATTAAAATATAAAGTTAGTTTACTTAACATGTTCCAAGAGTTGACAATAGTTAAAATATATATATATATATGATACAATTATGAACTAACTATTCATTGTAGACAGTGTACTTGAAGTCTTTCAGTAGTTCCTGAAATACATGGTTATTGAAGTTGGATCTAAGTAGGAAAAGAAAATGCTGGTTATTGGTTTTTTATTTATAAAGAATGCAAAAATAAAATTAGATTTTTGGCAGTCCTCAAAGAGTGTCAAATGACTTTTTTTTTAACTTTTTTATTGTATAGTGTAACATATATACAAAGCAAAGAAGGAAAAAAGCAGTAGTTTTCAAAGTACTCTTCAACAAGTAGTTACAGAACAGATCCAGAGTTTGTCATCGGATACCATACAATCCTCTCAGATTTTTCCTTCTAGCTACTCCAAAATATAGGAGGCTAGAAGGAATAAATACTATTTTTTCATCACAGTCTACTTTTTTGTGTGTGTGAAAAATAACATATATACAAAAAAGCAATAAATTTCAAAGCACAGTACAACAATTAGTTGTAGA